>NW_018247155.1:184568-189829 GCF_001263595.1 Phalaenopsis equestris
ATTCATAGAATCTCTACTGCTTATCACCCTCAAACCAGTGGATTAGCTGAAGTTTCTAGAACTAAAGAGCCAAACCGAGCCTAGCAGGGGCAAGACAAAACAAATACAGCTCTCCCCCCCCTTAGTACTAGATTGGTCCACCAGACTGGATACCGCATTATGGGCTTACAGGACTACTTATAAAACTCCTATTGGAATGACTCCTTACAGCTGATTTTTTGAAAGACTTGTCACTTACCAGTAGAATTGGAGCATAAAGCATATTGGGCGATTAAAGAATTCAATTATAATTTGAAAGATGCTGGTAGGAAGAGATTGTTACGATTGAATGAATTAGAATAATTAAGAAATGAATCTTATGATAACGACTTAATTTATAAGGAGAAACTAAAGTTATGGCATGATCGGAAGTAAAGTTATGGCATGATCGGAAGATTAACCAGAAGAACTTTGAACCAGGACAAGAAGTTTTGCTTTACAATACAAGGCTGAAGTTATTCCCTAAGAAATTCAAGTCTCGTTGGTTAGGACCCTTTACTATGACTCAAGTTTATACTTACGGAGCTGTTTAAACTGAAGATCAAAAGACTGGAAATAGATTTAAAGTAAATGAACACAGATTAAAACCGTATTTTGAGTGTAAAAGACCAAATTTTAAAGAGGTTTTAATGATCAGTCAACCTGAATAATACATGAATATGTCGGGCTGACGACATTAAACCAAGCGCTTTATGGGAGGCAACCATAATTATCCTTATTTTTATTGTGATTATAGTAGTTTTATTTGAAATTATTGTTAGTTTGTGGTAGGGTTGATCCCTCTACTACTCTTATTTACCCTTGAATCATCATAAAAATTAAATTCATAGAGAAAGTTTGGAACGCATTCGAACTAGAACGAAACTGTTCAATTTTTGCCTTGGGCGCCAACGGCGCCATCGACACCGCCAACGGTGCCATCGACGCCGCTGACGGAGGGTTTTTCCTGAGAGTCCAGACAATTAAATTTAAAAGGCTTGCCGACAGCGCTCTCTATGCCGCTGATGGCAAGACCGGCGGGATGGCGGTTTTTTGAGTTTGAATGGACGATTTTTTGTGGTTTTAGGCGGGAGTCATTCCTTTTAAACTTTAAAATTCGATTCCTAAGTTCATATTTCCCAAAAAATAAAGTGAAACTCCACCAAATTCATCCTTATGGTGTCCAATTCCATTGAAAACCAAAGAATGCGAGCGTTCAACTGGAGAAAGTTCATTAGTGCAGAAGCGCATCGAATCTTCAACAAGGTAATGACAAAGAAAAGATTAATCAAGGAATGAGGATTTGTAAATTGAGGATTGAATAATCCATCAATGGAAATTGAAGAGATGATTTCATGATGAAGATGGGAAGTGTTGTGCTACACTACAACTGCCGTAGTTGTTCCTGTGGTGAAGGAATCTTATGCTAATTTTCATGGAATCAACCATGGAGTTGTCTATGTGCAAGGTAGATGGATAAATTTTACTCCTACATGGATTAATGAGTTATATATGATCGAGAACGTTCCTGCCTGCCATTACTCCTTCGTCCTGACAAGAAA
Source organism: Phalaenopsis equestris (assembly GCF_001263595.1). NCBI lineage: Eukaryota > Viridiplantae > Streptophyta > Magnoliopsida > Asparagales > Orchidaceae > Phalaenopsis > Phalaenopsis equestris. The sequence goes on from NW_018247155.1 coordinate 186,149, forward strand.
CCTGATGAATGAGATTTACTGATATTTAACAGACGAAACTGAAGACAGGGAAATGAGAGAAAATGGGTATGTTAGTTTTTTCTGTGACACTTCTAAATCCCATTTCAAAACACTGGCACTTCTTCATTTGTGTAAAACTCTTACCGACGATGAGGATCGGTAAAATTTCTAAGGAAAGTGCTATTCTGAATTACTGCATCCAAATGAGACTGTCGTTCGATATTGGATCTATAATTGTGAAATCTGTTTTGGGCCTGATCGTTCATGGATAAACTTATGGGCTTGGACATCCTTCCATATATTTCTTACTTTGCAGTTAGTTCCAAGTATCTTATAAAAATTGGGAAAAGGTACTTCTACCTTGGAAGCCTTTGGACCCAATTGAGAGATTCCCAGCGAATGGAGATGAAAGTGATATGACTATTATGGTGGATCAATAGTGTCAGAATAAACTGCCTATTCAACCTTTAGTTCCGGAAAAAACACTAGTGATCCTGCGCAGAATCAAGAAAATTGGAGAAAGGGGTACAAAATTTATGAATGCAATTAACAATATCTCTGATTTCTTCGATCATCTAGACTGGAGGATGAAAGAACAATTTGCTCACTCTGGACATATCAAAGATAGTTTGATATGGCTGATGAAAAAGATGAAATTGATAGAAGAGGACTCTGCTGAAGAATTTCCATACTGACCCTTCTATAACCTCTTCGTTCATGTGCAATCAATGGGTGATCTCAGAGGAGAATTTAACACTGAATTTGAAGAATAGTAGATTTAGCTTGCTACCTGTCTATCTATGTTTGTAATGTGGTTTGAACTTTATGTTTGTTTTGCTTTAGAATTTTGCTTTTAGATCTCTGTATAGTTGAGACTGAGCATAAGATGTTTGTTTTCAGCATTTTGAGTGTTGTGGCTTGGATTGCGATGGCTTTTGTGTCTTGGATTGTGACGCTGAATTAATGTATTGGGGTTGAGAAAATACCAAACTTAGGTGTGTTATGTAATGTAAATTGTAACTTTTGGAATTTATATATAATTGTGATGTTTTGTGTTGTGAATGTTTATTTGTGATAGTACATCATTTAATCACTTAAAATTATGTCTATAATGATTGAACGGATGTCGTTGAGGCTTGAAATTGATCGAAATCGCAAAAATCCTAAAATTGAACCAATTCAATAGAGCTCGCCAACAATGCCCTCAACGCCGCCGACGGTGGAGTTTTCCCAAGACTTAGGATATTAATTCAATAGAGCTCGCTGACGGCGTCAAAGACCACTCTGACGGTGAGATCCCAAAGAAAAACCTTTAATCTCTATTTTGACCAGTCAACCGCTACTATTCATCATCCCCTTCCTCTAAAAAATGAAATTTTTAACCTAGGGCTTGAGAGATCTTGGATTTGGGGGCGATTTCAAAGCATTTAGAACCAGATTTGATTATCTATTGGTAAGAGCTTCACTCCAAACTAAAAATATTTGATTTTCACCTTGAATTTCTTCTACATTGAGAAGATCTGAAAAATTTGAGAATGTGAAGAAAATATTGGGAAGAAATTCATGGAGTTTAGTTTTGAACTCTTAGAATCGCTCTTGGAAGCCATTATTTGCATATTTCAAGTATATTTTGGAATGTTTCTATAATTGTGATTAGATTGAAATGACTCCACAACAAAAGAGACGACTTGAGTTTGACGAGTCTCGCTTCTTCAATGCGAAGGCTCAATCGAGATTTACTTCAGTATTTGAAGGAAAGAAATGTATACAAGATTGAGTTTTTGAGAGTCTGGGAGGAGAAATTGAATGATTTATTACCGAGCGGAGGTGGGAAAACTTATGTTACACCACCAATAAGGCTGCTGCTAATATTGTAAAAGAAATTTCTGCCAACGTGTTCTATTCTGAGGACGAAATCAATCAAGTGCGGGGATTTTCTGTTGAATTTAGTGTCACCCGCATTAACTCTTTTTATGAAGTCCTAGACTCCTATAGCTGCCATTATGAAACTTTCAATACGATGGAAGACCCGCTGAACGATGTGATCAACTTTCTCACTGATGGGAAAGGAACATAGAAGATAAAGCAATGATATTGGGTAAATTTTTTTGCTTTCATGTTGAATGCCACATCTAAAGTGTGGAACTATTTTATTTACTCTCTTACCGACCTATCACCATAGTGAGGTAAAAGAGATAGAGCTATTCTGAATTTCTGTATTTAGAATAATAAAAATATAAATGTGGGGAGAATCACTTTTAAGAATATATTGACCACGGCAAGGAGTGAAACAAGTGGAGGTCTAGGACATCCTGGCATTTATTATGCACTTTGCCAACTTTCTAGAGTGGAAGCTGGAGATGATGAGGAATGGGTTTACCCTATGAAACCCATTAGTAAAGCTAATTTTAAGACTTATGAATCTCATAAAAAATGGAGAACTGGGAGTAGGAGTCAAGAACCTTCTACTAGTAGAGATATCCCCTCTAATAGTTATGACCTTCCACCTTCTAGTTCCCCTACCCTGACTGATTTATTGAATGAGTTGACCTTGCAGCAAAAGAGTATAGAGATAATAAATGAAAGGATTGGAGGTTTATAACGTAGACATGATTATGATAGTGAGTACCTACAGAGGCATTCAGACTTTGAGATAGCTTACTACGAAGCTCAAGCCCGACACTACATAGGTGAGCCTGATGTTACTTTTCTTGAATGCCCTCGATATACTTAGTATCAGCCTAATCCACATGCTGACCAAGGAGACAAAGATATAATTTTGGATTTTGACATTTGATAGTAATTGATGTACTTTTACTTTTATTTTTGTAATTTTTGTAATAGAAATAGATGCTTGTGTGTCTGTTCATTCATTTTTATTGATATTTTGCAATTAGATAATTTTTAATTATTGTTATAATTATTTGGTGTGGTAGTTTAAATTTGTTAAATTGTAATGTGATTTAATTTTTACTTTGCATCTTAATTGTAATTGTTTTGTTTAGTATTGTGGATGTGTTAGAAAATATTATGTCTGTATAATGTTTAGGTTTGTACTTATTTCAAAATTTTATTACACAACAATTTCTCTAATGATTTATATATATAGAAAACTCCTAATGTTACAGACCAGGTGAAATAGAAATTTTGAGAAGGACTGCAACAATTTCAGAATGATAAAAATGCCTAAACATTTTTTTCTTTCCACCTGTATCATTTCATATTGAAAAATTTAAGTTTGGGGGAGGGAAGAAAAAGATTAACTATTAGATATTCTCAATTTAAATAATTTCAAAAATTATTAATATGATTTCATATTGAAAAATTTAAGTTTGGGGGAGGGAAGAAAAAGATTAACTATTAGATGTTCTCAATTTAAATAATTTTAAAAATTATTAATATGATTTTATGTAGTGAATTTAATTCAGGTAACTATATTTTGTAGATATTTAAATATTATGGTAGATTTAAGGGAATATTTTTGTAATGAAAATTAATTTTGTAGATTAAGATATTTGGTAAAAGAAAATAAGACTGTAGTTAACTATTTAAAGTAAAGGAAACTATATTTTAAATTATTAAGAATCTAAAAATTCATTTGAGAAGAAAAGATTGGGGCTCAATGATGTAAAAGTTATGAAATATTTATAAGGTAAAGGAATGCTTTGAGTTTCAAATTTA
>NW_018247155.1:189844-210944 GCF_001263595.1 Phalaenopsis equestris
GATGTTCAAAATCATTAAAGGCTATCCAGATATAGTAATCCTCACTTGAAAAAGGAAAAAGAAAGGATTGACAACAGTCCCTGAAAAGAAAATAAAAATATATAGGATTGAAAGCAATCCAAATGAAAAAGAGAAAAGAAAAGAAAGAAAAAAAATATGAAAGTGAGGAGAAGCTTGAGGAGATGCCTAATCAAAAATTGGCTTCACTGGACCTACCTAAAGGGAAAACCTAAATACATTCCTAAACTTATTTTTATGGATTAGATCTTTTACTAGTAGTGTTCTCATGAAGTTCGTATCATTTGAATATTCTAAGTGACTTAATATTACAACATATGATCATTCTTGAAATGAATAGAAGACTAGAACTCTTAAACTTGATGACTAGATAATCTTGTAGCTACAGGTTAATTTAATTACTTGAATTTTTTTTGAAAATCTCACTATGATATTTATTTAAATCAAACTTAAATATTTCTGAATTAAAACTATACTATATTAGATCATAACTTTTATATAGTAGTAAAATTACTTGAGGGCAAGTAATAGTTAAGTTTGGGGGATTTTGACCAAAGGAAAATATGTTGAGATTTTCATACCTATTTTATATTATTTTTTATGATATTGCACTTTAAAGAAAGGTATTTTTGACATTTTGTTGCAGGTATGTTGAATTATGGTCATTTGAGCAAAAAGATGCAAAAAGGAGCGAATTTGGAGCAAAAAGGAGCGAATTTGGAGATTTGATCTTGGGCGCAGACGGCGGGCTCGACGCCGCCATCGACGACTAGATTTTCCCGAGACTCCAGATAAATAATTTAGATAAGGCCCGCCGTGTCGACGGCGGCCTCGACGGCGAGATCGGCGGTTATTTCCAAAGGTGCATTGAATGTGGATGATTTTTGGAGGGATGCTTAGGCAACTCTTGGGAAAATGCTTCTACATCTTTAAAAGAAGATTTTGGCCAAAAATAAAGGAGGCTCTGGAGGCTCTGTAGGTTATAGGAGTTCCAGTAGTGTGTAGAGAGTTTACTTTAGGGTTAGATTGTGAGGAATTCTCCGAGAGATTGTAAGAGTGGAGGGAAAGTGTAGGGGGTTCTGAGAGGAGTTCGAAGTGTTGGGAGAGTTTGGAGAGTGTGTAGGGTGTAGAGAGTTTACTTTAGGGTTAGATTGTGAGGAATTCTTTGAGAGATTGTAAGAGTGGAGGGAAAGTGAGAGATTTCTTCCTCCTTGCCTCTTCGAAGAAGAATTTTGTGTGCTGTTTAGAAAGGAAGAGATTCAAAGGAACTTCGAGGAGTTTGCTTAAGGAGGAATTAGAGATAAGTGTTATTTACTAGTTGTAGTTAGTATGACTTTGCTTTTATATATAAATTCTGAGTTTTGTTGTGCCTTCCCCATGAGTTCTGAGTAGTTTTCTCTATCTTTCTCCTTGTGTTGAGATTTGTGAAATGGTGAATTGAATTGGTAGAGCCTTGAAAATGTTAAAGAAGTTGTGATGATCTTTTCACTTTAATCTTAATTTACTTTTAATCTGGCCAATTGATTTATTAAAATATGTTAAGTTTTACAACTAAAGTGAAGATTACATCCAAGATTCAAAGAGGTCAAAGCCCTTGGAAGTTGGGTGCAAATAAATAGGGAAATATAATTATCGGGCATAGAATTAGAGATTTTAGAGTGACGGAATAAAATTCCCAATCCAGTCCTATCGTTTGGGTGCTGAAGTATAGATGTTAGCCCTCAGGCGAGGGGAACGTGGGCGCTCCTAAGTGAGAGTCGCTATCCTCCCAGCCTAGCCACAGATTCAGTAAACAAGCGTAGGATTAGTCAATGTTCTTTATGCCTAGACCAAAGGGTAATGAATAGGTATGCTCCTATTTGACACAATACAATTTGAACTGATTCACTTTATCCATTCACTATAATTTCTTGACAAGGAGAATGATGCTTTCTTATATATTGAATATCACATTAGAAACTTTATTAGTATTATTAGTTGTTTAAGAGTTATTAAAATTACATATTTATTTCAATTGCCTATTAGTGACAGATAAGCAATTTGAATTGTATTATTGTGATTAAGTATTGATTTTCTAAAATCTTAGTTCGTAGTTCTAATATTACTGCATGTGGGATCGATATCTAGGACTCCATTAGAGCCCTATATTGCTTGAGCAATACGCATACTTGCGTTGATAAGTGTGACTTTACCATTATTGAATATTTTATATATACATCTTTATCGTATCTATAACCGTTACTAAGTTTTTGGTGCCGTTGCTGAGGAATTAAATCTTCTAGCAGCAGTATTAAATAATTGTCTTTTTAGGCATATATAAAGTCGCTGTCAAAGGCCATTAAAGACTCTTTAAATTTTCATGTGGGGTCGGATCCCCAATAGGTGTGACGGTGGACTAGTTCCACGTGGACATTGTATGTCACTAAATGAGTACCGCACTGGGTCCTAAAATACTTCACATCTCCCTTTTAAATTTGATTTCATACTTTGCAAATTAAACCAAATCATGTTGTGCTGTGCACACTTTAAAATTTTCTTATATTAATTAAATTTTACTCCTATTGATGTTTCTTAAAAAAAATTTTAAAAATACCCACAAATTAAGACCCGCCTGGTCTACAGATCAACCTCTACTTTCAGTGATTGCACTAAAAATTACGAGGTTTTTGGCCATATAGCTAACCCCAAAAATTTCTGTTTCCAAGCCTGCTGCAATGGCCTATCCAACAATGACCTTTTTCTGCAACCTGCCAACGAGTCACGAAGCCCGCAACCTTGCTCCTACTATCAAATTTGGACCTAGATTTGATGATCTCAAGGTCATCCTCGGGAAAGCCCCATTTGTGGTAACGAAGATCGCCACACCGAAAACACATGAACCGTCTATAGATTTCAGCCTGAACTGCCTTCAAGACTTCCTTGCATGCAAGAAGTCTAAAATTACTGTCGTCACGACGCGCGCCAAACCTGCTAGCCCCGCTGTTGCTAAGGGGAAAGAAGTAATGATTATTGAGGATCTGACTGAGGGATTAACTGTCCCACCACCCGTGTCTGAAATCAGATCAAGCTCAAGGACTGTTTAAGGAATGTACCGCTGACTCAAACCCAAAAAATGAATAGTAATAGAAAAGTTCGGAGGGCTATCAAAGCCCAGGCTCCCAAGGAGATACCCGTTGAGGAGTAGCCTCATCAAGATGAAGAAGTGTTACCATAAATTTATCCACTCCTACGAGGGAGTAGATTCCATCCTCTGACTGACACTGATGGATATGGGAGTATCCAAGGAATCGCCGCCGCATTACCATCACTTCATGGACATGGTGAGGAACAAAAGAAATTCACTCCTATCACCCGAGTTAGTGTAGTTTTCAAAAGGCTAGCTACCAAAGAATGATGTTCGTTTAGCGAGTTACTTAACGAGTGGGAGATTCAATTTCCCCTCCCTTGAAGAAGGAAATTTTGAAGGACGTCATGTCTGCCAGACAATCTCACAAGGCAACTGGAGTGCCACCTACTTGTATCCTCATTTGGTTCAATTTAGGAAATAAAATTGATATCACAGTAGTTACTACTGATTATACCGCTACGAAGACCGTAGGTCGTCGACTGGTTAAGTCAAGACCGGGTCCAAAAATCTTACCTGTCACCCATTATGGAGATATTCCTACAATCCTACAAGCGAAGACAAGACGATTGCCTGACACTGTAGCCGGTCTACACTACAGGGGGCATACTTTCCCTCAACATACTGATGTTTCTACTAAGACACTCCGTCCTGAGATGTCATCGTAAGAGAAGGAAAAGGTATGTGTACCCAAGGTCGCTGCACCGATACAGTTCAGTGATCCCCCCGGGCCAGCGCGGGACAAGAACAGGGAATGAAACTAGGCCCTGAAATATCTGACATCGTTGCAACAATAGCCAGCGAGATGGAGGAACAAGTAGAGAATGTCCGTCAGGGTCCTCCAGATCTTAAAGAGATCAAGGAATCAATAATTGAAGAGAAAGTTGAGAAACTCAGGATCGAGATTTCTGAGTTAGCTCGAGAACACAAAATTTTTGTCGATAGCGATGAGGAAAATTTTGATTACAATGATTACTTGGAGGAAGATTTCATGGATGTCCATGTAATTGAAACAAGTACTGCCACATCTACGTACGAGGCTCAACCTCACACCGAAGAGAACACCGTAGATGAACTGCGTAGTGCTATCCTCCTAAAGGATGAGCAAGTTAGTCTATTGGGGAAAAAATAGAAGAAATGACCGCAGCCATGATCGCTATGGCCTCTATTCAAGGGCAATCACAAGCGCTGCAATTAGCTTCTCCAGAGATCAATCAGCCAAAGATTATACACATCACATATGAAAGAAGAGAGGTTGCTTCAGCAAATAGAGATGAGAACCATAGAAAGGATTCTCCATCAGGTGCTATACTAGAAAAGGAATTCAAGCAAGTAGTTGAATAAGTTCGGGACGCCTTAACCCAATCTAAGGGTGGTGCATTTGTTCTAAAAGGGAAAACCATAGCCAGAGGAATTCGATGTTGTGCCTTTTCCCAAGGGTTTTGTGGCCCCAAACGTCAAGATAATTGATGGGACTGGAAATCCCAGACAACATATAGCACATTTTTGAGCTAGCTGTGGCAACACAAGAAATAATGAAGCTCTACTCTTGCAGCAGTTCGTCAGCAGCTTGTTAGGAATTGCTTTTGACTGGTACGCTAACTTGCCCAATGGGCCAGTTAAAACATTTTCCGAGGTTGAACATCTTTTTGTGAAAAGATTTGCCGGAGCGCAACATCATGTGTCTATTGGAGAGCTCATGATGGAAAAACAAAAGCCTAGCAAAACTTTGGTGGACTATATTTTGAGGTGAAAAAACCTTAGCATGAAATGATAAACCACAAAAAAGTGGAGAATAACATAGCAAAATGAAATTGAAATTCTATTCAAGAGCATTCATGGGCCAGTAGCTTTCATGCTCAAGGGGCTCACCATCAAATCCTTCGAGAAGCTACTCAGTAAAGCCAATAGTCTTCAAGAGGAGATTAAGATTAAGCACATGGAGCCACCATGGAGCCACACGAAAAGGCTAAGGTGACCAGAGTGTTCGAAAAGAAATCAGGAGTAGTGGCAACTATCGATAAAGGAAAGCGGCCAATAAAGATATATGTAGAAAAGCCTCGCTAGTCTTCATCACAGTACGCTAAAAAACAGAGTAGTCAATCTTACCAGCGACCGCCTCAAGAAGGATCACCATGAACAGGGGATAAGAAAATGTCCCTGTCAGAGTGACTAAAATGGTGTATTCTTTCAAAAATGAAGCTATACCTAAAATATTCAAAAGTCTGATGAAGAAGCCAGAGTTCAGACTGCCAGATTCGAAGAAGCTTGAAGAGATGGATAAGAAGAATGAACCAAATTACTACCCATACCACTGATTGCTTGGGCACACTATAGAAAAATGTTTCATCTTTAAATATTGGCTCAAGAAGAACCTTAAAGAAGAGAACATAACAATCCCAAATGAATATTTAAAAGAACCTGAAAAAGGTTCCATAGATATGATTTTGGCTGAGCCAATCTCCCCAATCGATCTGTATACTGGAATAGTGGATGGAGTACAACTTGGGATGAACTCAAGAGAGTCCTTAATCAAATACAAGATCCATCAAAACAATATTATGCATACGCTAGAGAAGAAGGATAGAGTGAGGTATGGAACAAATCATCCAAGAAAATACTAAACAAGATCAAGTCTGCATTAAAATAAGCCTCTACCAAGCCCGAGATGAAGGTTTCGTCAGGAGAGCCGTCATCTTCAAGGACAAAGAAGAAGAAGAGAGGCATCACTACAAAGATTGATAGCACGGGGGGTAGGATAGGGGCTGCCTCTACTAGATTGGTTGTCTCGGGTTTGGGGATCCTCATCCTCGAACCTTTGATTTTGTATGATTGTCTTTTTGTCCCTCCGGGGTCTCATGAATATAATGATTGTGATTCCAGCTACGTTTTAACTATTTCTGGTGATAGTGTAACTGATTATGACCAATCTAGCTTCAATCTTGATCCCCAAAATGATCCTCAAATCGTACTTGAGTCTGATGAACTCGTTGTCAAGTCCAAAGAAGACATCAATGACACCGCTTACGACAGCACTGGGAGCGAGGAACCAATTCTCGAGCATCAAGGTACACCGCTTACCATCAACTTGGATCTTTACAATAAAAAGGAAGAGACACCAGAAGATTCAACAATGATATCTCAAGAAGAAGAAATCACAGAAGTTAACTTAAGGAGCAGACCACCAAGAATAGCTCCAACAGATAAAGGAAAGCAGATAATGACCCGAGAGGAGATACCCCCACCTCCACCAGTGGAAGAACCACATGATCAAGAAAAAAATCAAAGGATCATACAAAGTATACTACAACATGCTGGCTCTTCTTAGGAAGTTGCGAGACCGATTAAGCATCTACGATGCTCTAATCCTGTCAAAGGAGATGAGAGAGTCTCTGGTTACAGCTTTGCTTGACCCAGAAATTTGCATAGCTCAGTTATCCATCACATCCTCAGATGAAGTTTGTTCATTGAAAGAACAGCCTGGGGTAACCTTCACAGATGAAGACTTGCTGATCAGTACCACCGACCACAATCGTCCACTCTACATCTCTGTCAACATCGGCAGATTTGTGTTGTCAAGAGTTTTTAGTAGATACTGGAGCATCCCTTAACTTGATGAGCCTACAAACATTGACCTATTTGGATATTGAAGCTCAAGAGCTTACGACCAATAAAATGATGTTAAGAGGATTCAACCAAAAGGGAGAAAGAGCCCTTGGATCAATTACATTACTTATGAATGTTGGAGAACTTGTGACAACCGCTAAATTTCATATCATTGACGCCGAGACCTCTTTAAACGCTCTGCTAGGTCGACCATGGATTCATGAGCACAATATGGTTCCATCATCTCTACAATAGTGCATCAAATACCATAAAGATGGTCAAGAAAATTGCATTAAAGGAGACCTACAACCATTTTCAGTGCATGAAGTTGGTATCCACGAAGATGATGCCTACTACGCGCCTCCAAAGAGGACTGTCTTCTCTCGTGAAGTTATCACAAATAAAGATGAAGATTTAGAAGAATTACATAGACGAGGCCATTCAACTCCGCTTCAGCGATCTTCCATCACTCCCTTACAGCGAGTTGGTGAATGTTCTTTTAGTTTGCGCACCTGAGGTCGAGGTCGGGGACATGGATGAGGAAGGATCAATTTAATCATTGAACGGACTAGGCCAACCATCAACATTGGTGATGAAGACAATTTTGAAGACGAGATAATGATGACAAAATGAAAGAAACCTCAGTACGAGATATCCTTAGAAGATACAAAAAAGAATGAATATGAAACAATGTATGATGGGATAAACCACTATGTGAATGATATGACCCTCACTCTGATTCTCCCTCAAAAGGTTGAGAGTTTAGAGGTCAAGGAATTCTATAGTGTTGGTTCAAAGCCGATCAAATTTTACCGTGCTTCTACCTCTATTGAGCTTGAAAAACATGTAAATTTGGATGATGATCCTAATGAATTATTGAAATTGCCTTTTGGTTACTTCTCTCATTGTGTTCAAAAGTTAATTCAACAGAGACACTTGCCAAAACAAATACAAAAAGATAAATTTCAACTTTTTGAAAAATTATGGAATGGTAAAAGTCAAACTCCAAATTTAAAATAGGGTCTCGGATTTGGTACAGTCGAACCAGTCGATGATTATGAATTTTGCATGATTGTTATTAATGAGTGAGAAGAGGATTGCCTTGATATAGAGGATGAATCTAATTATTAACTAATAGAAGATGCTCCGCCAGAATTTGAGTAAGATTAAATCTACCGTTGATGAATTGAAAGAGATTAACCTCAGGACTGAAGAACAACCCCAACCTACATTTATAAGTTCTCTACTCAATGATGAAGAATCTGCAGAATTGATCAAACTATTAACAAAATTCAAAGATTGCTTCGCATGGAGCTACGATGAAATGCCAGGACTATCCACAGAAGTTGCAGTCCATAAACTCGGTGTGAACAAGAATATAATCCCGGTAAAACAAGCTCCTAGGAGAATGCGCCTCGAAATAGAACAACAAGTCATCGCCGAGGTGAAGAAATTAATAGATGCCAACTTTGTAAAAGAAGAGCAATACCCCACGTGGTTAGCTAACATTGTACCTGTTAAGAAAAATGGACAAGTCCGTGTTTACGTCGACTTTAGAGATTTGAACAAGGCATGTACAAAAGATGAATTTCCACTACCCATACCAGAGATGATGGTGAATATCGCTTTAACACATGAAATTTTCTCCTTCATGGACGGATTGTCGGGATACAACTAAGTCAAGATGGCTCCCGAGGATGCAACACTTACAACTTTCAGAATAATGATTGGAATTTTTTGCTACACAGTGATGTCATTCGGCCTAAAGAACGCCGGAGCATAATATCAACGTGCAATGATGAAAATTTTTGACAACCTCATTCACAACCAAGTAGAATGCTACATGGATGATTTGGTCATAAAAAATAAACGAAAAATAGACCATTTGTACAATTTGAGGATCGCGTTTGAACGGTTACGACGATATGACCTTAAAATGAATCCCTTAAAGTGCGTCTTTGGCGTTACTTTCGAGAAATTTCTGGGATTCGTTGTCCGTCATCGGGGAATCAAGATCGACCTGGATAAGATTAAAGCTATCTTGGAAATGCCTCCTCTCTAGAAATGCCTTCTCCTAAAACCTTGAAACATCTACGTTCCTTCCAGAGGAAGTTGGCTTATTTGAGATGCTTTATTTCCAATCTCTCAGGTAGGTGTCAGCCTTTCTAGGCATTAGGCATTTTCTAGGCATTAATTAAAAAGGAAGCCAAATTTATTTGGGAAGAGAAATGCCAGCAGGCCTTTGAGGACGTTAACTAATATTTAATGACACCTCCTGTCTTTCCTGGCAGCCCCCTATCCCAGAGAAACCATTAATACTTTATACCATGGCTTTAGATGACTCCCCTGGAGCTCTCTTAGCCCAAGTCAATGATGAGGGTAAAGAAAATGTGCTCTACTACTTAAGTCGTCGCAAGTCGTCGCCTAATACCGACGGAGTTGTCTAATACCGACGGAGGTAAGGTATCCGGCTATTGAGAAGCATTGTCTGGCATTAATTTTTGCCGCTCAAAAGCTTGGACATTACATGCTTTCTCATAAGATTACCATGATCTCAAAACTTAATCCATTGCAATATTTGATGACCCAACCAACACTCTCCGAACTTCTAGCAAGATGGTCAATGATCTTATTACAATTTGATATAATTTTTGTTCCCCTCCGTGCTATCAAGGGGCATATACTAATAGACTTTCTCGCTGCACACCCACTACCAACTGGGTCCTCTCTTAACAAAGAGTTAACAGACGAGCAAATATTACAAATGGAATTATCCAGTGCACAATGCTGGGAAATGTATTTCGATGGTGATTCGTCGGCAAAAAAAGACAAAGGATCAGACACAGTTATACCAGGCAAAGCAGGGATCAATTTGATTTTTATCACGCCAGATAAGAGTATGTAAAGGTTCTCATACCACCTGACAGATCCGTGCACCAACAATGAAGCACAATATGAAGCTTTAATCACCGGATTGGGAATGACAATCTCAATGAATATAACAAACATTGCCATCCCGTCATCTAGTAAATTGCTGGACAATACATAATTCTGAAACCAAGATTAGCAAAATACCATCAGTACACGATGAAGCTCCTGGAGCAGATTTTCGATGTGACTTTCTACTGGATTCCTAAGAGAGATAATGCCCATGCCGACGCTCTAACAAAACTTGCTAAGGAAATTGCATGTCCCCCAGAGGATTCTATTGAAATCATAGTGCAAGGAAAATAAGTCTTATCCTAGATTGATCTTGAAACTCTACACAAGCTTAGAATAGAAGAAACAATAAATACAGTTGGAGACATTAATGAAGATTGGCGCAAGCCATTAATAAAATATTTGCATACCGGATAGCTACCAGAAGACAATTCTGAAGCACACCACATCACAAGAAGGGCCATGTCTTACGCCTTGGTGGGAAACGTTCTCTACAAAAGATCATTTGACCAAATGTGGCTACAGTGTTTGAACAAAGTCGAAGCACAGAATATTATCAAAGAGGTACATGTCGGATTGTGTGGAGCTCACCAGTCAGGGCTGAAAATGAAAATGAAGATCAAAAGACTCAGATATTATTGGCCAGCAATGATGTCCGATTGCATGGATACAACCAGAAAATGACACCAATGCCAAGTGGGGTGGGTCTTACACCAGCCTCCGAATGTGCTCCACCCAACTGTTGCCTCGTGGCGATTTGAGTTTTGGGGCATGGACATAATAGGTCCGATAGACCCTCCATGCTCTAAGGGACATAGATTTACTTTATACTTGCTGCTATAGGCTACTTCTCCAAATGGGCAGAGGCAGTACCGTTGCATGAGGTTACAACACAGTATGCCCTTCAATTATTTAAAAACCAAATTGTCTACCATTTCGGAGTACCACGAAGAATAATTTCCAACAATGGGACAGCTTTTAGAAGCACAAAGATCAACAATTTCATCAAAATACATGAGATAGATTGGAAATACTCTACGAAATACTCTACGATTTACTATAGCAAATGGTCTGGCTGAAGTCTTCAACAAAACACTATTACAGATTTTGAAGAAAACACTGGATGAAAATAAAAGGGATTGGCACAACAAACTATTAGAAGCCTTGTGGGCTTACCAGACAATTTTCAGGACTCCTACTCAGTGTACATCCTATATGCTCGTGTACAGATCCGAGGTCGTGTGCCACTAGAAATCCAGACACCGTCTCTCAGAGTCGATGTTGCCAATCAGTTCACGAAAGGAGAAAGTGCAAAACTCAGACTTGAAGAACTGGAGAGTCTCGAGGGAAAACTACTAGAAGCACAACAACATTTGGAGCTTTACCAGGCGAGAAAGGTACATGCCCATGAAAAATTGGTCTGCCCAAGGACATTCAAAGTTGGTGACCTCTAACTTTGCTAAAAAATGCATATTCTTGCACGCCACAAAATTGGTCGAAAATTCGAGCCAACTTGAGAGGGACCATTTGTCTTTGAAAAGGCCTACACAGGAGGAGCCTACAAGTTAGTGGACTTCCAGGGAGAAAGACCCATGTTACCAATAAATGGACGATATATGAAAACCTATTACACAGCCTGATGCCGCTTGCCTCTACTTGCTATGAAACTTTGAAACTTTGATTATTTTGGGGTTATCTATGTGGCCAAATGTCTATGACCGGGTCCAAATTTTGTAATTAACTTCAATATAATGAAAATTTTGAAAAAATATTTTAAACTTCAAATTTTCTCCTTTCCACTTTTGAGTATAATGTTCTACAAAAATTAAATTCATGCATAAATAAACAATTCATTTCACTAAAATAAGCTAAAATTCACTTTAATAAATACTTTATTTTGTTCTTTTTTGTGTCAAGTTTTGGCCCACTGATGTTTTTCCTATCATCTGCAGAAAAATGTCGGGATAGAGGCTGATCTTTGCTCTCAAGGATGGTCGGAGCCTTGCACTAAATGAGGAGATGGCACTGCAGGGTGGTACCATAGAATTCAACATGGATTTTAACTAGGTTGACATGGAATATGAAGGTCCTCTCATGAATGTCTCTCATGAATGTAGTCAGTTGCAGGGAGAAAGATGGATTGCCTTCACTACTGAGGGTGACCGCCAAAGATAATGTTTCACACAAAGGTAAGAACGTGATAACATAGCAAGATCCGATGAAAGGGCCCAGCCGTCTGCCCTCCATGGTAGCTACACCAGCTGGAGGCCTAGTAGCCGCCAATAACGATCAAATTCCAAGTACTTTGCTTAGCAGAATACAATGCAGGAACGTCAGCCGCAAGAGACAGAGGGCTTTTCTACGATAAGAACGCAGACGTTAGCGAGAAATGAACAACTTACTCACCCCTATTCCTGAGGGGCATATTTATGATCTAGACATGAAAGAAACTTATGCCAGCCTACCCATCACAGATGAAGAACCGTAGTTTGTTCCAGAGACATACACTTTCAATTTCAGATGTTTTATGCAAGGGTGGCCCAACGTACAATGCTGAAATACCGGCTGAGACATCAGCCATAGAGGCATTTGTAGAATGCCCAATTGCAATGTTCTACATTTACAATGTTTCAGTACATTTGAAGAGTATACCTCCAACACCGATGGGTCTTAGACTTTAGATTTTATGATGGATGAGCCATACGTCCCATTAGGGACAGATCAGTATGTACCATGGAGCCTAGGGTCGTACATCCCGCTAGACGTTGAGTCTCGTGTTCCAGATCAACCAGTGCTAGTTTTGGTTCCTGCCAATGTTCAGAGGGAGGAACGCGACAGCTACTGACCCCTAATACGATGGAGTACTACAAAATAAAAAAAGTAAATAAAAGAGAATTTGAATTTTACAAAGAAGTTTAGGGAAAATTCATGAACATACTGAAGGGATTAGAATTGTATACCAGAGTCTTCTCAGAGACTGACAAACAAAGTATTATTGACTGCATTTTTGACCTAAAGGACAGAGGTTGAGCAGGTTTACTTATGGAAAGGACTTATTCTGAGCCAAGGAAATGGATGCGAGGAAAAGGGAGGATTACTATCCAGTGTGGCTGCTACTATAATTTCACAAATGACAAATAGGGGAATCCACCTTGGAGCGTCAGACACAATCAAGTAGATCCACTACCGCCACTGATAAAGTGGATGATCAAAAGAATGGTCAAATGGAGTATTTTGTCTGCTACCTGCATTCCAAATAATTGTATTATCAACATCTACGATGAGGGTGATTGCATTCCTCCACACATCGGTCACCATGACTTACGTGAGGCCATTTTGTATAGTCTCATTCATGAGTAAAAGTAACATCTTATTTGGGAAAGAAATTGAACGCATCGACGCATCGACCCTGGTGAGTTTATAGGCTCTATGGAAATTCCCCAACCAGTCCACTCAGTGCTTGTTCTTAAAGGCAACGTTGCAGATGTCACCAAACATTGCATTCTAGGGGTACGACACCGTAGGATGTCCGTGACCTTCCGTAGGATGTACGACATCAAAATACCATATGGATTTCAGCCAGACCCAGAACTGGAAGAGATACTGCCATACGAGCTATGAGAGGGTTGTACCTCTAAGTACATGTGAAGGGAACTCTTGTCCTGGAGCATGGCTTAAAAGGTCTGCTCGATCAGGAGCTTGTAGTACCTGATACAGATGGTCAGAGGGTTCACTTTATTTTTATAGCAACATGATATATATCTGATATATTCAACCTACAATGTATTCATAGCATGAGGCAATCTAGATTTACTCCAACATATACTATATATTGTACCTTTTTTTTTAGGTGTTAGCCTATGTTTGATCTGTGACATCTTTACTGAAGCAGATTAATGGAAATTTCTCTCAGAAATGTGCCTTTTTGTTAGTTGCCATTTTCTGCGATGGATGGAAGCCATGAACCACTCGTTGGTTCATAATTTCAATGAACGAAGAACAAAGCAACAAACCTTTAACAATAAATAAAATTCAAATAAAAAATAATCACAAATGAATAAACAAAAAAACAAATTTTTTTTGAAAATCAACCAATTAAAATTAAAATTTTAAAGACATATTTTTGAAAATTTAAATGTGCTAAAAAACAATAATAAAATAAAATGAATCTGTTGAGGGAATTCTCTCATTTTCAGAGTTTCTTACCCTTTGTGCGCGCAACACAATCATCTTTATCTGCATTAACTCTTTTTCACATCCCTGTGGAATTTCACATTCTGCACAAAACCCCACAAAACTATACAAATCTTCTTCAACAAAATCATCCTTTTCACATCCTTTTCACATGCAAATTCAACATCACAAACTCTCTACTGTATTTCAAAAATTCAACATCACAAACTCTCTACTGTATTTTCATATGACTCTCAGAGTCAGTACCCAAATTTTGACTCCCCATATTCGAGATTGGTATAAGGCCCCCTTTAATGGAGCATGAAATTCTATCCTTAATCTTCGAGGTCAGTCCCTGACTTTCGACTCTTTTCAAAAGTGAGTCCTAGTGCTTTCCTTATCAATGTAGCACATATTTTTTTGTTATCTATTGAGTTGGATATGAGTCCTAGTGCTATGCTTATCAATGTAGCACATATATTCTCTTGTCACCGCTTGGGTCAGATGTGAGTCCTAGTGCTTTCCTTCCTAACGTGACACACATATATTTTCTTGTTACCTCTTGAGTTTGGATGTGAGTCCTAGTGCTTTCCTTCTCAATGTAGAACATATATTTTCTTATTACCTCTTAAGTTGGATGTGAGTCGTAGTGCTTTTCTTCTTGATGTAGCATATATATTCTCTTGTCACCGCTTGGGTCAGATGTGAGTCCTAGTGCTTTCCTTCCTAACGTGACACACATATATTTTCTTGTTACCTCTTGAGTTTGGATGTGAGTCCTAGTGCTTTCCTTCTCAATGTAGAACATATATTTTCTTATTACCTCTTAAGTTGGATGTGAGTCGTAGTGCTTTTCTTCTTGATGTAGCATATATATTCTCTTGTCACCGCTTGGGTCAGATGTGAGTCCTAGTGCTTTCCTTCCTAACGTGACACACATATATTTTCTTGTTACCTCTTGAGTTTGGATGTGAGTCCTAGTGCTTTCCTTCTCAATGTAGAACATATATTTTCTTATTACCTCTTAAGTTGGATGTGAGTCGTAGTGCTTTTCTTCTTGATGTAGCATATATATTCTCTTGTCACCGCTTGGGTTGGATGTGAGTCCTAGCGCTTTCCTTCCTAACGTGACACACATATATTTTCTTGTTACCTCTTCAGTTGGATGTGAGTCCTAGTGCTTTACTTCTCAATGTAGCACATATATTCTCTTGTCATCGCTTGGGTCGGTTGTGAGTCCTAGTGCTTTCCTTCCTAACGTGACACATATACTTTCTTGTTACCTCTTGAGTTGGATGTGAGTCCGAGTGCTTTCCTCCTCAATGTAGCGTATGTTCTCTTGTCACCTCTTGTTACCTCTTGTGTTGGATGTGAGTCCTAGTGCTTTCTTCCTCAATGTAGCAGATACTTTCCTTGTCACCTCTTGGGTTGGATGTGAGTCATAGTGCTTTCTTTCCTAATGTGACACATATATTTTCTTGTTACCTCTTGAGTTGGATGTGAGTCCCAGTGCTTTCCTCCTCAATGTAACAAACATTTTCTTCGTCATCGCTTGGGCTGGATGTGAGTCCTAGCGCTTTTCTTCCTAACGTGACATATATATTCTCCCTGTCATATGTTAGTTTGAATATAACTCCCTAGTGGTAACTCAAACTAGTACAGTCCTTTCTTTCTCGAGACATATCCTTAATGGTCACCGTCTTCTACACTGTTGTTACCCTTTGGAGTCGGATGTGAGCCTTTGTGTTTTCCATCTCGATTGTGCCTTCCCACACAATCCTATTCTTATATTTTGAAATAAGTTTCAAGACCACCTTAAATGGATTATGGCATATGATTCTTCTAAATTTCAATTCTAACCTTAGGGTCAACACTTATATACTGACTCCCATCCTTCATGAATACCTAAAATTCCATAACTCAAAATTCACTCTCTGATCCCCAGCGAGAGTCCGTACTCCTTGATTTTAGTCAAACAATCATTTGCTAATTTCTCAGAGGAAGTAAATCACACACAGCTCTACACATACTTTTGGGTCTATTGACTTAGGAGTTTGTATTGATTTTTGTTGATCTCGTCGGTCAACACCAATACGTGGGGTGTGCTTGCCCAACACACCACACCTATTCGAGGTCCATTTGTTGACCTCACTTTTGGTTGAGGTTTAGTTTTTCCTCTTTAGTAGCCTAAGGTCTGGCCATAGGACTTTATTATTGACTATTCTTAGAAAACTAGAAATGGAACCCTCACCATTAGAAATTCTACACTCCTCTTCACTCAACTTGAAGTTCCACATATTGGTCCTAACCTCTAGCACTTAGTAGGTGAGGTCACTATGGGAGAACTCAAGATGAGTCACCCTTAGGACTGCTGGATCTTAGGGTTGACGCTGGGTGTTGGTCTATGGCTAAGGCACTCATTTGCAATCACTTACACTCACAATCACTCACTACCTTAAACCCAGAATTTCTAGCCTCTGGTCCCTTGATACTTTTAGGAGACTATGTAGGTGGTCCCCTAAACCCACTAGCCCTAGGCTAGAGTTTAGCTAAGACCACTACATAGAGGACCCAAAATGGGGTTTCCATTGGACCATAGCTTATTGATGATGGTTGGCACTCCAACTCTACTAAGACACCCAACCTAGCATTTTGCCCCTAAATCCCCCCAAATTATCTAGATACCCTCGGAGCCTAAATTTGGCCAAAATTTCCAAATCTACCCAAAATACCCAATATGATTCAAAAATCGTTTCAAACACCTTGAAAACACCCAAAACTACCCAAAATCACCAAAATTGGCCAAAGTACCAAAATACCCCTCCTTACTCGAAAATTATAAAAATTCTAAAAAATCCCAAAAATTTCCAAAACCTCCCAAATATTCCCAATTTCATTTTGATCAACTATCACATGACCCAATTTGGCCAATTTGGCCATCTTTTGTCAAAACCTCCAAATTTCCCTTTAAAGGCCCAAATTTTCCCCAAATTACCTCAAATGTCTATCCAATTGGTCTCAATACCTCAAATGCCCAAATTTTCCCCAAATTACCTCAAATGTCTATCCAATTGGTCTCAATTTACCCCAATTTCAATTCTAAACTCAAATTAACTCTTGATGTGACCAATCTAGACCAAATGCATACTCAATTGGTCCATCATTTGAACCTAATTTTGATTTAGATCAAAACTCCAATTTTTCCAATTTTGGCCCAACTCCAATTTTGGCCCTATGGCTTGGTTCCACCAAATTGAACCCATAGCCCACTCAATTGGCCACAATTTGCCTTAAAACTTTCATAAAATCCCCATACATAAAAATTGACCTTCAATTGGCCTTGGTGAGACCTCAAATTCATTTGATTTCAACCTAAGTCCAAAAACTCCAAATTTTCCCCAAATTGGGCACATCTCAAAATCTCACCAAATTGATGGCCTTAGCCCCAAAATTTCCACTCCATCCCTTCACAAAAAAATCTTCACAACATCTCCCTTGATCATTTGAACCATTCAATTTGGACTCAGACCAAGGCTAGTCCAACCTAGACCCATGTCTAGCCCAACATGCCCAAATTGACAAAATTTCAAAAATCCCTCAATATGACCTACCAATTGAACTCAAAATCACTTCAACCCTTCACAAAAGTTCTTCATAACAATCATCTAAACAATATTAATCAATTGGGTCAATTGACATGGCTAACCTAGCCCAAACCCAAACTTTGATCACTTGAACCCATGCATTAAACATGACAAAACCACCTTAAAGCAATCAAATTAACTCCACCTCAGCCATTGGTTAGACTCTAAGACTAAGCCAAAACCCATAACCCATCTAACCTGAAGACATGGACCAAAAGTCCCAAAAATTAAGGGATCTTATTTCCAAAAATGCACAGGCATAAGATACCCTTACCAAAACTAACACCCATTGAATTAAATTGCTTTGACAGATTCCCCTAGATGCTTTGAGCACCTAGCCACCTCCCCCAGCCATGGCCGGCCGGCCTAGTCGCCGGAGGAGCTCAAAACCGAGAGCCAACCCCATGGAACTACCATGAAACTTCATCCAAATCAAACCTAGAGGCCAGCTCAACCAAATTAAATTGTAGAGCTTCTCTGCCCTCCACCTAAGCAACACAATGCAACCCCTAATTGGCCATGACAGCCACCCCTTATCCATTTTTATAAAAAGCACCTCCCACTGCCATGGAGGTAGTGCTGAAGATTTCTTAGAGACCTCTCCAAATTGACCACAGAGCTTCCCTAAGATCCCCTCAGTGCATTCCAACTGTTTTCCCTTACCAATTTCCACTATCGGAGTTCAATTTTGAGCTCAAAATCTTGCTAGAAACTAGGACAGAGCCCAATACACCTTCAAAGTCCACTAAACTCAAATTAACGTCACCCACACCTTCATAACAGTGAAAGGAGCTAAAGCCCATCAAATCCCCCTCTCACAGAGCCTCTACCATAGCACTAGACCAACACTCAAATCCGACCATGATCAAAATCATATCTAGGCCTTACACCAAGACTAGAGACTCAATCCCTAGCCTCTTTGGATCACAATGAACATGCCAAGATTCTCTGATCAAGGCTTCACTTCTTAGAGCAAAGGTATAAAACTTCTCTCCCTCCCGAGCCTATTTTGATTCTCCATTTATTAGGCTTAATTTAATTGCATATTGCATGATTACCATAGCATGATTACCATATGGATGTGTTCATCTCATTTAGACGAGTCCAAATGATCAAATCCGAAGTGATTTGGTTGAGTCTAGGCTGAGATCTTAAGGTTTTAGTGTGGATGGTCACATGATCACTTTATTGGGGATGATGACGGAGAGCCGTTTGATAAAGCGTGTATCGAATGGATGGAGGAGATCGAGCCAGAAAGCCCATTGGAACATGAAACGCGGGCCGAGTCAGCACTTAGGTGGACAGCGGCGTAAAATGGGAGCACGCCGTGTGGAGCTTCGGAGTCGTCGTAGGTTGATGTGGCACCGCACGTTTAAATAGATAAATAGAAATTTAAAAAAAATGAAAAAATGATCCCTAACTTCAAAAATTCATATCTTCGTGTAGAAATATCACAAAAATAAAATAAAAATACCCTCTTGCTTAGTGAATAGAGAAGAACAATGTGAAAATGATTTTGAATCCATTTGATACATATTTTAGTTTTAATTAATTAAACACTGATTTGAATGTTTTGATTCTCCATGCATGTAGTAATCACACTATAACTTGAAATTTTAACATGTTGTTGTCTCTGTCTTATGGAATATTTCCTAATTAATCTAAAGTCAGAGAAGGTCCCTAGATAGAGAATCATATTTTTCAAGTTTATATGCATTAATTTTTTAAATTAATCATGGAAATTAGCATGTTGCTCAGAAAAACCCAAGAAAATTTTGGAAGGTTTATGATGGTCAAAGAGCCCTTGGGAAAATTTCTCATGAGTCAAGTCATTTAAAGTGCACCTAATCTTTATAAACCCTAAATTAGTAACATAATTAATTTTAAAAAACACAAACAACAAAATGACTTAATTTTTTTCTCTACTATTTTTGTAGGACCTAGAGAACTCACCATAAAAATTTCAAAGCATTTTAAGTTCATTTGAAAACTTAAATTAATTTTTCAAGTTAATTAACATTTTTGGCACTAAAATGATATTCTAATAATTAAAATATAACTTGAAAAATAATAAAACATAGTTTTTTGAGTTCTCTGTGATTAGGGGTATTTTCTAAAAATAAAATGATATTTAAAATAAAAACTTGATTTTTAGCCTATTTTAAATATTTAAATAATAAAAAATCCTTAAAAATTAGGAATAATTAGAATATTTTTCCTAATTTTCTAAATAAAGAAACTGAATTTCAAAGCTAAAAAATAATTTTTAAAGGCTAAAAATGAGTTTTCACTAAAAATAATTCCAATAAATCAAATAATATTTTAAAAAATATAAAATCTTCTCTTCTTAGTTCTCTAACCTCAGGAAGACTTTTCAATAATATGAAACTTAATTTTCCCCATTCAAATATTTTATATTTAATAAATATCCCAGAACTTAAAATAATTCTTAAAATTCAAATGAAATTAAAAAAATCATGAAATTTGGTCTGAACGTTTCTCTAGTCTAATTCTACCTCCAGTAAAAATTTCAAGGGATTAGAGTTTACCTTGGTTAAGTTAGGAATTTTCTTTGAAAAATTCTATTTTTGCATGGTAATAGTTATATAAATTAAATTAAATTTTGAAAAATCACATTTTATCCTCTGATGTCTTAATTGGCCCATGAAAGAGATAGCATAAAAATTTCAAAGTCATTTGGATTAAATTTGATGAATTATGGTATTAGAGCCTTAGGGGCAAATATGTAATTTTGGAAATTTAGCTTTAATTAACATTTAGGCTTAATTCAAGGAGGGAAATGGGTAACCTCTAATCTTAATTTGGATGTTTGAAACACAAGGGGTTAATTGGTAGAAACCAACCTCACTTTCTTAATTGAAAAGATAAGTAAATAAATTTCCAAGTTAGGAATCTTAATTACCTCACTTTCTTAATTGCAAATTACCAGGCATTGTATCTCTTAAAACACTTATACTCTATCAAAGATTCCCTTGCATCTACTCCCCCTCCATTGGAAAGATCCAACTCTTTTAAAATTGCCACAGTGTACTAGCCCCCACCTACCTACCCATACATTAAAATTAATACTGATGGTAGTTTTTCTTCCTTTGGGGTTAGGGTGGGAGGTGTGTTCAGAAACCATCTTGGACACTGCATCCTATTTTTTTAGGCTCGTGTTTGTGCTATGGATGTACTTGAAGCTGAATTAATTATTGTTTATTGGGTCATCACTCTTGCTAAGATGAACCATTGGCATGATTTAATCCTTGAGGGGGATTCAAAGGTACTTTTACAGATGCTACAAGATGGAAGACAAGCTTCTTGGTGTCATGTTCAATGCGCTAAGAAAATTATGTCCATGCTATCTACTTTTAAGGTTTAATTGGCTTTCATATATAGGGAAAGGAACCAATTTGCCAATTGGCTTGCAAGAAATGGTCTGTATACTGCTGAGAGTCTTGTTTCTTATTCTCCACCCCCCTCTTCTTTTTTTGCTGGCTGGAGATGCTTTATATGCTCCCCACTTAAGAATTGTAACTTGCACTTCACATCAATCATATGTTAAGTTTATATATATATATATATATATATA
>NW_018247155.1:211099-243796 GCF_001263595.1 Phalaenopsis equestris
TCTGTAACACACTCCTCGCGATATATAAAATATTTTTTTTCTCTTTTTTTGTCTATTTTATGTATATATATATATATATATATATATATATATTTCAACATGGGTGGCGGTTGGTTCCTTTTGTGCTTTGCTAGGGTTTTGACAGAATGGATATAGTTGTTGCTGTAGTTGGCCTAATCTCTGCTACCTCATTAAGTTCAACTAGTTTTCTCTCCTCTCATCACTGGTTTTTGCAAGTTATACTTTTCTATAACTCTTTACCTCTTCCCGGGTTTTGGTTTTTTTTTTCAAATATTACTGTTCCATTGCTTAGCCCCACTATTTGCTATTTGTTTGTATGGTTGCTTGGGTTGTTGTTTCTACTGTGTGAGTTGTCTGGTTACTTGAATTTCTCTCTACTGCTTTTTTTCTACTGTGCCTTTGCTGCTCTACTCCTTCATTTACTACTCAGTTACTTGAAATCGACAGCTCAGTGTTAGTTCCACAGCTCTAACCCCTTTTGTTAGTTTTTGTACTAGGGATCTTTCAGTGATGTCTGACCCTAATACAATTGATATTTCCACAAATATTCAGTGGGCCAAGGCCACTTTTGCTGACATTTTTGGGAAAGGATATGATAAAGTTCAGAGTCTTGATGATTTGGTTTTTCCTCAAGAGTATCATGAGGGTAATGACCCTCTCTTCAAGCCTATATGCAAGAAAAGTGGGAAATTGGCTATCTACTTTACTGAAGAGGACCTAAGTGGTCTTACTGAATGTTATAAATTCACCTTAATTGGTAAATTTTAACTTGGCCATCCGAAAATGGAATCTGTGAGAAGATATTTTGATGGACTGAAATTCAAAGGGGCCTGGAAAGTAGGCCTACTTGATGGAAGGCATATTCTCATCAATCTCACAAGGGAAGAAGACTATGTTAGAATCTTTTCTAAACAATCTATTTTGATTGAAGGAATCTCAATGAAACTACTAAAGTGGACTCCTGATTTTGACCCCAGTAAAGAACTTCCCATTGTCCCCATTTGGTTTAAGTTACCTGGACTTAAACTACACTTTTTCAACCACAAAGTTCTCTTCAACATTGACAAAGCTTTGGGAAGACCTTTGAAGTTGGATGCCCCCACCTTCAACATATCCAGACACTCAGTAGCTAGAATTCTAGTTGAAAGAAATATCACTTTACGAGCTGTGGAGGAAATTTGGTTAGGCACTGAGCATAGTGGATATTGGCAGAAAATTATAGCTGAACAAAGACCTTATTATTGCCATCACTGCGAAATGTTTTGCCATACTAATGAGAAGTGCTTTAGATTTCATCCCAACCTCAGAAGGAAGCTTCCTAGAACTAATTCAGAGGATTTAGAGCCACATGGTATTGAGTTGCCAGCTGTTGCTGGAATTGCTGCCCAAGATTCTGAATTTCTAGGGATAAGGACTCAAGAAGACACTTTACTAGAGTTGGTTGAATTATCTCAAGATATGGAAAAAGAGGCCGTTAAACCAGATAACTCTCTCCAAAATGTTCTAAAACCCTTGACTGAGCAACTTCACCTCATACCAGAATCTACTCAAGATGAACAGATCAAATGTACTGCACTTCCAACATTCCCTGCTGATCAAGGGAAAATAGCTACTGAGATACCAGAGGAAGACCCTTTGCTTTTGCAATTAGCTAAAAATCCAGAAGAAGGTTGGCAAATCCAGAAAACAAAAAAGAAGAAAATGCCTTTGGAACTAAAGAACCTACTCCCTTCTTCTTCCTCTTTGAAGGAAGCCCCCCTCTCTTCTAGTACTGTTAGAACTAGGAGAAGAGAAAAATCAACCTTTATAGGTTAATGAATCTAAACTGTTGGAATGTTAGGGGATTAGCACATCCTAAATCCCTTAATCAAATTATGGCTCTTAATAGGATATATAAGCCTTGGATCATTGCTACACTTGAACCTATGATTAATTGTGAGGAAGTTCTCTGGATTTCAGCTTATTATCAACACTAACAGTAAAATATGGCTCTTTTGCAGACAAGAAATTCAATGAACTATCCTTAAAGAGGGAGATCAATTTATCCATTTGAAGATTAACTTAAATTACTATAATGGTTTTGCTACCTTCATTTATGCTGGCTGTACATCCACTGCTAGACATGAACTTTGGCAACAATTACAAGATTTTAGCTATTCTATAAGGGATTTCTGGATTGTTGGGGGTGACTTCAACTACCTCTCTTCACCTAGTGAGAAGAAGGGTGGGAGATCTCCTGATATCAATTTAATGAACATTTTCAATGACAACATTCAGTCTGCTGGACTTTTTGATTTGGGATTTATTAGCCCTAAGTACACTTGGAGAAGGGGGAATATTTAGGAGAGGCTGGATAGAGTTATGGTGAATGATTTTTGGTTCAGAGATTTCCTGCATACTTCTGTCCAACACTTGGCTATGAGTGGGTCTGATCATACACCCTTACTCATTCATATATCTTCCAACACCTCTTAAAGTAAAGACAAGTTCAGATATCTTAATATGTGGTCCAATATCTCAATATGTGGTCCATGCATGGGGATTTTCTCAATCAAGTATCAATGGCTTGGATTGATGTTCATCATCACATCCCTTGTATAAAACTTTGGCTTTTACATAAAAAAGTTAGGAAACATCTTTCTAATTGGAATTGGGAGGTGGTTGGGAACATAGATAATAAATTCCTTGGGGCTGAACAGAAGGTATTTCAATCAGAACAGCTAATGTCCTCTGGCATAGGGTCTGAAATGGATCTTCAGTCTGCTAATGAAAATCTGCTGGATGCAATCAACATGCAAGAGGCATTCTATGCTCAGAAGGCCAGCAGAATGAAGTTTTGTGAGGGGGATAGAAATTCTAAATATTATCATGCTTGCATCAACTATAGGAGGAAATGCAATACAACTCATAAAATTCTTTCTCAGGAGGGTTGATTACTACTGCTGATGGCATAACTGATAATGCTGTTCAATATTTTCAAAATATTTTCAAACAAACTCCTACCTCTTAACCTGCCATTAAATATACCTTGTTTGATAAGGAAAGGGAGTTCACCAAAAGCCTATCTCTCACTGATATTCCTGATGAAAAGGAAATATGGGAAGCTCTGAACTCTATTGACATCACAAAAGTAGCTGGACCTGATGGGTTCACAGCAGATTTTTATAAAAAGGCCTGGCTGATTGTGAAGGGTGAGGTCATTGCTACAGTCCAAAGCTTTTTCTGGGGGGCTGATCTCCTCAAATATTTCTCCTCGTCTACTATTACTTTGGTTCCTAAGAAAAAAACTCCTCATAAATGGGAAAATTTCAGACCCATTAGCCTCACTTCTGTTATATCTAAGATAATAAGCAAAGTCCTGGTACATAGATTACAACCTCATTTAAATCAACTTATCTACTTATCTGCAGGAATCAGGAATCAGGCTGCCTTGATCAAGGATAGAAGTATTGTTGATAATGTGCTCTTGGCTCAAGAGTTGGTATTGGATTTGGACAGAATATCTAGAGGAGGTAACTTAATTCTCAAACTGGATAAGGCATATGACATAATCAGTTGGAAGTTTATTGAACAAGTTCTCTTTGCCAGAGGTTTCTCCCCTTCCTTTATCTCTCTAATCAACAGATGGCTGACTAATAATTTCCATTCTATCTTCATCAATGCAACTTTCCATGGGTTTTTCAGTGCATCTAGAAGTATCAAATTGGGTTACCCCCTTTCCCCAACCATTTTTATTTTGGTTTTTGACTACTTATCCAGAATCTTGAATGAGTTGGCAACCAGGAAACCCCACTCCCTTTATAGCCATAGATCTTCCACCTTAATCAATCATTTGGCTTTTGCTGATGACATCATTATTTTTCAAAAGCTTCCAAATCTGCTGTTAGATTATTCATGCAAAGCTTGGAGATTTTTCAAGATGTCTCTGATATGAAGTTAAATAAGCAGAAGTGCATCTCCATCTTCAGCAAATAGTGAATTAAAGACCTGGGTTTCTAATTTCATAGGCTTTACCAATAGCCATCCTTCTGTGAAATATCTAGGGGTACTTCTTATCAAAGTAAGAACAAAAAACTCTCAGTTTGATCACATTTTAGAAAAGATTCAAAGCAAACTTCAAGCATGGGAGAATTCCTTTTTATCCAATGGGGGAAGGATAACACTTCTAAAAAGTGTTTTATCTGTTATTCCATCCTATCTTCTGCAAATGAATATCTTGAAAAAGTCTACTCAAAGATTATTAGAAGGGATTTTCAATAGATTTCTATGGGCTGGTCAAAGGAAGCAAAAACACTAGACTAAATGGGCTAAGGTGTGTAAACCTTTTATGGAAGGTGGGTTAGGCTTCAAGTCCTTCCCCCAAATTATGCATACTAATCTTTGCAAACTCTGGATCAAATTTAGATCTCAGTCCTCACTTTGGGCTGAATTCTTAAAGGGAAAATATTGCAAGAATCAACACCCTACCCAATTATCTGTGGGTTTGGAGGATTCCCTCATTTGGAAAAAGATGTTACAGAATAGGGAGGAAGCTAAACAAATGTATGTCAGTGAGATTGGTGAGGGATTGGTAAACATCTGGTGGGATAATTGGTCATTGGAAGGCACCCTTCTGAATGATCAAAATGCTCCAGCCTCTCTAAAAAAGGTGAAGGACCTTTGGGAACATGATAAGTGGAATCTTACACCTATTTTTCCTTTTTGCAGCCCTTCTAAAATCTCCAATATTCTGAAACTCTCTGTTAAACTTGGGCAAAAGGACAAAATTTCTATCTAAAAGAATTTACTACCTTCTCAGCCTCCCCAACAGGTGGTAGATTGGGGTCAAATAATTTGGAATAAATTTCTCACTCCCTCCATGTCATTTTTTATATGGAGAATCTTCTTAAAATTGATTCCCACTAATGATATATTGAAATTGAAGGGTCTAAAAGGACCCTCTAGATGCATTTTTTGCCTTACTGATGAGGAAACAATTGCCCACCTATTTTTAGCCTGCCCCTGGGTACAGGAAGTTTGGTCTATTGTGAACGGAAAGCTGAATGTCCCAACAATGAATCTAACATGGGAGGTATTCTATAATTGCTGGTCAGATTGGAGGGGAATTAATCTTCAAGACATCCCCAACATTGTGGCTTGGTTTGTTTGGATGGCTAGAAACCCCTTGAAGTATGAAGCTTCTCCATTAGAGCCAATGAAGGTGGGTCTAAATTGTATTGCCTTCATATACAAAAACTGATTAAATTTAAAAATTTTGAAGCTGTGTTGGAGTTGAGCCCATCTTTTAATCCTCCCATTACCAAAGTTTTGAAAATCTGCTGGTGTCTTCCAAAGTATGGATGGACAAAAGTTAACACTGATGGTTGCTATAAATCTCAGTCTGCTGGTATTGGTGGTGTCTTCAGGAATCATGAGGGGAGCTGCCTCTTGTTTTTTCAATCACCTATTAAAGCTTTGGATCCCCTTGAAGTTGAATGTCAAGCTGTTTTTTGGGCCCTCAACTTAGCCACATCTTGCCACTTCAACCAGCTATGGGTTGAATATGACTTTTTGATGCTTATTAACATTATCAAGGGCTCCTATGACACTCCATGGAACTTAATTAGCTGGATTTGTTGGATTCATCAATTGCTGAAGAACTACCCTGTAAAGTTCTCCCATATCCACAGAGAAGGAAATAGACCCTCCAATTGGCTGGCTAGAAGAGGGCTCTATACTGAAGAATCTTTGGTGAGCAGAAGAATCCCTCCCTCCCCCTCCCCCATTGGATTTCCTTTTATCCAGTTATTTGCTGCCTCTTCCTTATATCAAATAGCTCCCTTTTTTTGTTATTTTGAGAGGTTGCCTCCTTTTATAGGCCCTCTTTCTTTTCTCTTTGTAACTGCTCTTTCTTTTATAGGCCCTCTTTCTTTTCTCTTTGTAACTGGTTTTCATTAATTTTAATGAATTGGAGCTTGGCTCCTTACTTAAAAAATATATATTTACAACTCCAAGAGATACTACCAGATTCCTCCAAAATGTAACGTAATACAAGGGATCAGCCTAAATTAGGAACCCTCTCCAACAAAACAAAACTTAAGTATACCAAAATTACATGTATATACCCCAAAAAAAAACAAACAAAGTTGAAAGAGGAGCACAGCTTCATTGAAAGACAAGCACAGACCCTGGTCTCAAGCAAGGATCCCACAATTCATTTCTGCAATCTTAGGTAAGGAATTTGAAGTTTGTCCCCCTGGATTAATAGGTGGAAGGGGGGGGGGGGGGGGGGGGGGGAAACCCCTGCATGGAATTTGCACCCTACAGAGCCAAGAAGTTAGCAGGCCTATTTGATTCCCTATACACAAAGGAGAAATGTATCATAATCTTAAGGCTAAGACTCTTAATCTTGTGAATCCACTGGTTGATGTGCCAAGTGGATGAAAGGTTAACAGTCAGCAACTCCACCAAAAGGGAAGAGTCCACTTCAGTAATGATCCACTTCCACTTGTTTCCCTTAGCAAATTTTAGGGCCTAATAAAGTGCAGCGGCTTCAGAGTCCAGAGCATCTTTAACAATATAAGGGGCCTTATAGTAGAGCAAAGTATGTCCTGTGTGGTCTCTGATGATCCCCCCTATTCCAGCTTTCTTTTTAGTGTAGCTTTCATTAGTGTTGATTTTAATGAAGGGGTGAGGAGGCTTCTCCCATCTTACCTTGATGATCTTTATATGTTTTACATCAATAGTGGGTGAAGTCTGCAGGATCTTAGGAAAAATATTCCAACTTATCAGCTTCTTTAAATATGCCAGACAGTTAGTCATCACAGTTGCAGTGTTTACCCCACTCTCCTCAAGTTTAACCTTATTTCTAGCGATCCAAAGGAACCAAGAAACAATGAAGGGTATTGGCATGAGGTTTATCTCTTGCCAATCCTTAAGACATTCAATGATGTTACCCCATCCAGTATTGATCAGGTTAAGATTCATTTGGGAGGTCAAACTATTCCAGACCTCCCTAGCAAACTTGCACCTAACAAATAGGTGATCCCTGGATTCCTGGTCAAGCTTGCAGAGATGACATCTTGATGGACCTTTCAGACCTTTTAATTTTAGAATGTCATGAGTAGGAATTAAGTCATTCAGTACTCTCCAAGAAAAGAATAGCATGGAAGGAGTTAAGTGTTTCTTGCATAAGGATATACTCCACTGGCAATGGTCCCAACTGAATAAGTTATTTTGGATATCCTTTGAAAGACTTGACCTAGTCCTGTTCATGTGATGGAGTTGATCATTGTTGTTTCTGTCAAAGTGGATTGTTGAAATGAATCTAACAGAAGGTTCCTTCAGGAGATTCTTCAAAGTGTCCTTAGACCTGACATTGCCATTCCAACAGTCTTTGACTTGTAAATCCCCCTCCTTATCTTTCTGCAGTGGCTCCAAATATTCTGTAGGGCACCAAATACCCTTCCAAAAGTTGATATCACCATGGCCCAGCTCCCATCTTAGAAGTTTTTCAATGTCTCCCCTAACCTTAAGCATCTAGATCCATGTCTTGGATTCCCCCAACTTCTTTGATACATCCCCATGGTGATCAAATTTGCAGTATTTGGCCAGCATGAACTTAGCCCATAAGCTTTCATTCTGTTTGAAGTTAATCCAAAGTTTACACAAGCTGATGTGTTGCATATGGTGTAAGCCTTTAAAACCCAATCCACCAGCTTCCCAAGGTTTAGCCGCTCTTTGCCAGCTTGGCTTGCCCATGCCATTTATTTTATGTTCCCAGCCCAAAGAAACATGTTAAAGGTTCTTGCCAGCATCAAGGAGGTGCTTCTTTTCATTGCTGCCACTTGAAGGACATAAAGAGGGATAGAGGTTAGGATGCTCTTAAGTAGGTGATCCTTCCACCATTGGAAAGGTAAGAGTTAGACCACCCCTGGAGAGTGGAAGTTATCTTGTCAGTAATCTCATCAAATTGAGTCAGTTTGGTTCTTCCTCTGATCAGCTGAATACCCAGATATTTGAAGGGAAGGCTCAGGCTTGAGAACCAAGTATAATCATGCATCCACTATTTGAGTGGAAGAGAGAATCTCTTGCTGACCAGGAGCTCACATATTTCCTTATTGATTTGCAGACCAGACACCTGTTGGAATTTTTACAAGCACTCCATGATGTACTTGGTAGCTGAATTAGTGGCCCTAGTAAACATAAGAATATCATCAGCATAGATCAAATGGCTAATATCCATCTTAGCTCTATTGTGATAAGTGTTAAAGCTTTTTCTTTTTTCTTGGCAATCAATGAGTCTAGATAAGTAATCCAAGACCAGAATGAAAATGGTGGGGGATAGAGGGTCCCCTTGTTTGAGCCCTCTAGAAGCTTTAAAGAAACCATGAGCTTTTCCATTTATTAATACAGAATTGACATTGTCCTCCAGCCATCTTTTGATAATCAGACGAACTCCTTGGAAAAGCCACTATCCTCCAAGCATTCCATAATGTAGTCCCAGTTCACAATATCATAGGCCTTCTTTAAGTCAAGCTTGTAAATAGCATTTTCCCCTCTACAAGGTTTCTCCAAATCCTGTAAAAGTTCTTGTGCCAGGAGAATGTTGTCCCCTATGTTTCTGCCTTTCACAAAAGCTGCTTGGTTAGTGTTGATTAGTTGAGGTAGTGTTGGCTGGAGTCTGTGCACTAGAATTTTGCTTATAATTTTACTTATGACATTGTTAAGGCTTAGGGTTCTATACTGGCTCCATCTATCCTTGATAGAAGTCTTTGGGATGAACACAATAGTGGAGGCACTGAAGTAATTTGGTAGGGAGTGACCTTTGAAGAAGTGTTGGATAGCTTTAATAACCTCCACCTTAATGACATCTCAGGACCAGGCATTTTTGTAGAATCTACTATAAACCCATCAGGATTTGCAGATTTGGAACTGTCAATGGAATTTAAAGCTCTTTTAATCTCCTCCTCCTCTGGTATATAAGTCAGGTTTAGCCTGGCAGTGAACTGCTTGCTGTCAGGAAACAAATTACTGTCAATGTGCTCTCTATCAATGCTATTCCCATTCATAAGGTATGAAAGTACTGCACAACACTTTCAGCAATCTCCTCCTCTTGTCTAAGCCAAGTTCCATTTTGGTCCTTGATGGAATGAATAACATTGCACTTTCTCTGGTATTTAATGCATGCATGATAGAAATTAGTGTTTCTATCCCCTTCAGTGAATTTAGTTTTAGCTGCCTTTTGTTTAAGGAACTATTCTTGCCAGTGTAAAGCATTTAAGAGTTTCTCATTAGCCTCTAAAAGAGTAGCTTCATCAGTCTTCACTTTGCTATGCTCCTCCTCCAGTTCAATCACCTCCTTTTCTGCCTTATCCAGAGTCTTTAGAAGATCCCCAAAGGTGTCACAGCTCCACTGTTTAAGAGCTTTGCCCACCTTCTTTTTCTTAAACCACAAATTGATGAAGGTTTTGGGGTTAGAGTCATTCTTCCAATTGTCTTTAACAATCTTCAAGAAGTTGAAATGTTGAGATCACACATTCAAGTATCTGAATGCACTTTTATGACATGTAACCTTATTTCCAATTGAGATCAGTAAAGGCCTATGGTCTGAACCAGGTAGGCTTAGGTGTGTGATAGAAGTCTGCAAAAAAAATTGAATCCAGTTATCATTAGCAATCACTCTATCCAACCTTTCCCACATGTCCTTCCTTCTTCAAGTGAATGTAGGACCACTGAAACGAAGGTCAAATAACCCAGTTTTTTGAATATTTTCATTAAAAAGGGATATAGTTGTATGGTTGGGAGTTCTGCCCCCCTTATTCTCAGTAGGAGAGGGGATGCAGTTGAAATCTCCTCCCACAAGCCAAGCCTTATCAATTGATCCTTGCATGAGCTGCAGGGACTCCCACAGTTCAGTTCTAGCAGATTTGGAGCTTCCTGCATATACAAAGGAAGCAAAAACCTCCATATCCACAAAGCTAAGGTTCATATGCAAGACTTGAGTGTGGTTGAGTAAAATAGAGCACTTCAATTCTTTCCTGCAGAATACCCAAATTTTGTTGTTGATATTAGTGAACAAATTGAAGCCACAGAAGGATTTGGCAATTTTGAAAGTTTTAAGGTGAACCATATGTTCCAAAATGTCTATGGACCAAAATTTATGTTTTTTGTTGAGGTATTTGAGTCTTTTTTAAGGATAAGGGGTGGGCAATCCCCCTTATATTCTAGCACAACAAATTGATCATGGGGAGGGGGGAGAGTAAGGTTGGGATCTGGACCTAGTCCTCCCTCTAAATTTGTTAAAAATTCTTTTTTCTAATTGTTTGAGGCTTCCAATATTTGTAACTCCTTTCCCATCTCTTGTTTCAGTTCTTCTGGTTTGGAATTCCTTTTCTTTTTACTTTTTTGAAGTTGTCAATCTGATTCTAGTTCTTTGTTCATTTCTTCTACCAATTTATGAGTAGGGGAAGCCACTACTAATTCATCCACAGGATTTCTTAAGTTCCTGGGAGACAGAGATAACAAGGGGGCTTGCATCAAAACCTCCCCAACTGTCTCTACATCTGAATGGGTCACCAGAGGCTTTTCCTTTATAGATTTATGACCAGCAAGTGTACTTGTATTCTCTACTGTCCCTGCCATAGAGGAGATTTTCTGATGGATTTCTATGTTAGTCTCTTCTGTCCCTGCCACAGTGGAGATCTTCTTGTGAACTTCTTTGTTTCCAAAATTCAGGAGATTATTGTTAGCATCAATCAATTCCTATTGGGGGTGATGAATTGGCCTTCTATGAGGGGGGTTTAGCCTGTAGCATTTCCCCCTAGTGTGACCAAACATTTTTCAATGTTGGCAATAGTAGGGTGTTGGATCCATAACTACTTCTTGCCAAAAGCCCTTCAAAGGGTCACCAATCCATATCCTCTTTACATCAGGAAGAGTGACATCCATTTCCACTAGAATCCTTGTAATGGCTGGCCTGGCTTTGTTATAAGTGGCAGCATCCACTTTTAAAGGTGTACCTAAGGTACACCCAATATTGAACAAGGCATTTTGTTTAAATAGGTGCAATGGAAATTTAGGTAGCTTAAACCAAATAGGCACAGTGAGGGGTTCTTGTGAGGGGTCATACTGAGGAGACCATTTTAAAATCTTCATTTCTACTCCAACAATGATGATTGATTGTTTGGCAAAAATCCTTGCATAGTCCTCTTCCTTTGTCAGCTGGATTAGGAGATGTCTGCCATCCAGCAAACCTAGCTTCCAATCTGAGATTTTTAAGTAATCAAAGTATTGCCTTACAAGTTCCATCTTTGGATTCCCCAGGATGAATTTACCAATGAGTGTGAATTGAACATCCAAGTTCAGTTCAGCAATATCCTGGTCAGAGAAAAGAGCAGCTGGTTCCCCATCTTTAGATCCCATAGGTTGTATGAAAAATGTTGAACCTCTCCCTGCAGCAGTGTTGTGAAATTCCTGAGGAAACACTAGAAGGTCAGGATCCACCAAGGGGGAGGAAGGGTTTCTTACTACCCCAACATAAGTAGCTTTGGTCCATTGCAAATTTATCTCCAGATCAATAGGGGTGGTCATGGTTCACCAACAACACCCCCAAGAATCAAAGGAGTTACAAAAATCAATAAAACCTGAAGGTGACTTGCTCCAAAGAAACCAACCAGCAAAACCTCAGGTAAGACAAGTAACACAGGTCCATGGCTGAAGAAGAAGTAATCAAACTCCAGGCTAGAGTCAAACCGCAACCTAGAGGTGGCAAAAAAGGACTTGCTATCTCTGCTAATCAATGAAAAAGTAACCACTTCACTTAAAGAAGCAAAAAGATGCAACCTTCTTTAGCAAACCAATGGAACAGTGATGGAGGAACAAAATGGCCACTCCAAAAAGACGTCCCAACCCTTAGAGTCCCCTTAAAGTGAAAGCAAACTCCTTGTACTAGCTCCACAACACCTCTAAGCAGCTCCATCATAGCCAAAACCCTAGCAGAGCACAGTTAGGTCCAGCCGCCACCATCCTTATATATATATATATATTTGTTCCATCTTATACACATACATATATATATATATGTATATATATATATATTGGAAGGAGTAGGGCTCCAACTATATTAAAGAAAGAAAAACCAAAAGAGTACAAAGAAAACAAGGGACCCTTTATAAGAAGCAGGGTGAACCCTTCAAAAAGAACTTATGAAAACTTTGTTCTAATGTAAGGTAAGGGATTTAAATCCCCTTCCAAAAGTAAATGCAGAGAAGGATTAATGGACTTGCTGATAAGAGGTTTGTCATTGTGGAGTACCATCTGAGGGAAACTCTTCCACTTTTGAATTTTTTGTATGTAAGCAATACACTAATTAACCACATTCCTTACCCAAACTTCATCCTCCTCAAACTTCTTTTTGTTCCTGGCCATCCAAACAAACTAAGCCACATTGCAAGGAGTCACAAAAAGTTTTCTATCTAGCCAGTCATGCCAGCACTGATAAAAATTCCCCCAAGACAGGTTAAGGGCCGATAACAAAGCTTGACTTAAGAAACTTTCCCAAATTAGTTGCACAGTGGAGCATTTGAAAAAAAAGTGATTTATAGATTCCTCTTCCTGTTTACATAGAACACACCAAGATGGCCTCCAGAGGTCCATCAATTTTAGAATATCATCAGTAGGGAGGAGATTATGGAAGAGTCTCCAGCAGAAAAAGGAAATAGATGGAGATAGAAATTTACTCCATATTCTGGTACCCCACTCCACTTCCTGTTGAGGGAATCAAAATTCACCAATGAAGGCTGATATAGACTGTGAATGAAGATTTTTAACCACCTCTCTATCCTTTTTTGAGAGATCAATGGAGATTTACTGAATTCTAGGGATTTGAGATGGTTCACAAACTTTATGGTGTGCCTCAAGATTCCACCCCCTATTCCCCCAAAAGTCAGCCACCTGAGTAGAAACATTAGACAATTGTGAGGTGTCAAAACCCAAATTCCCATCCAATATCCAATTGTCCAGCTAGAAATTAACTTTACCCATCCCCTCTTCTCAAAAAAATAGCATTTCAGCCTCATCCCTAATTTTTAGCATCTTAGCCCAAATAATAGAGTCACCCAATTTCCTTTCAGCTTGTCTAGGGTGGATGTTTCTGCAGTATTTGCCCATCATAAATCTAGACCAGAGAGAGTCTTGTGATCTAAGCATTATCCACAGTTTACAAAGATTAACATGTATAAGTTGAGAGAAGCTTTTAAAGCCCAGGCCCCCAACATTTGTAGTCTTACACACCTTACTCCAGCTAGTCCAATGTAATTGCTTCCTTTGTCCTTACCACAGAAACCTAATAAATAGTTTATCCAGGTTCTTCTGTGTAGATTTCTTCATTACTGTCATCTGCATTAAATAAGCTGGTAGGGAAGATAGGACACTTTTGAGAAGAGTAACTCTTCCACCTTTTGACAAGTAAGAGTTGACCCAACAATGGAGTTTGTCTTGGATTCTTTCCACAATATGATCAAACTGAACTTGTTTAGTTCTACCTTTCATAAGCAAAGATCCAAGATATTTTATTGGTAGTTGTCCAACATTAAAACCAGTGAAACCAGAAATCCAATTCTTCATAACAAGCTTAACCTTCTGACTAAGAACAACTACACATTTTTGGATATTTAAAACCATGCCAGAGCTTCTTTGAAAATGTTCTAAGCATTTAAAGATAGATCTAATAGTAGGATTAGTAGCTTTAGTAAATACTATAATATCATCAGCAAAAGAAAGGTGATTAATAAGCATATTAGATCTGTGACTGTAAATGGAATGTGGTGCTTCAACAACAACCTGATTTAACATTCTAGAAAGATAATCAAGAGCTAGGATAAAAATTGAGGGAGAAAGGGGATAAACTTGCTTAATGCTTCTAGAAGCACTGAAGAGCCCATGAGAACCTCCATTAACAAAAATAGATTGATGATTGTTAGACAACCATCTACCAATAATAGAGATGAAGGAAGGAGAGAAACCTCCAATAGTAAGAACCTCATCAATAAAATCCCATCTAATAGTGTCATATGTCTTTTGGATATCCAGTTTGAATATGA
Organism: Phalaenopsis equestris; assembly: GCF_001263595.1. Taxonomy (NCBI): domain Eukaryota; kingdom Viridiplantae; phylum Streptophyta; class Magnoliopsida; order Asparagales; family Orchidaceae; genus Phalaenopsis; species Phalaenopsis equestris. Next base: position 225,202 of record NW_018247155.1, read on the forward strand.
TATTACCCCCTCCGCACTATCTGTCCAGATCCAATACCAACTCCTGAGCTAAAAGGACATTATCGACTATGCTTCTACCTTATACAAAAGCAGTTTGATTATCACTAATGAGATGGCTGAGATGAGGTTGTAATCTATTGGCAATTAATTTGCTGATGACCTTTGAAATAACAGAAGTCAGGCTAATGGGTCTGAAATGTTCCGCTTTATCCTTGGCTTTATCCTTAGGAATTAGAGTAATAGTAGTGATGTGAAATATTTAGGAAGGCCAGGCCCCCAAAAGAAGCTTTGAATTGCCATAATGATATCCCTCTTAATGATACTCCAATCTTTCTTATAAAAGTCAGCTGTGAAGCCATCATGCCCAACCACTTTAGAGTTATCAATTGAAGATAGAGCCTCCCAAATTTTTTTTTCATCAAGGATAGCAGTAAGATTCAACGCTTTAGTGAATTCAAACTCTTAAAAATACCACTCTAGATGGGATCCTTTTCCACAAGGGATTGGGTAGACATTTCCTTAAAATAATTCACAACTTTAGAGAAAATACAATCAACATTACGAAGCCAAACCCCAGACTTGTCAAGAATCTTTTGGATAGTATTGCTTCTTCTCCTGTAGTTAATACAGGCATGAAAAAATTTAGATTTCTTGTCACCCTCAAAGAATTTGATCTTTGTAGCCTTTTGTGCATAGAGTTCTTCCTGCATAGATATGACATCCATTAATTCTTCATTAGCTTTAAATAAGTCATTACTCACCTCATAATTGGATTCCAATAATTGCTCCCACTTTAGTACAGATTCTTCAGCATTCTTAACTCTAATGTTAACATCACCAAACACACTCCAATTCCAGTGAGACAACTGATTACTCACTTTCTTGTGTAGCAACCAAAGATTTACCCATGGGTTTGGGTTATTGCAATCTTTCCAGGCTACAACAATTTGATTAAAGAAATCATTATGCAGTGACCACATATTCAAATACCTGAAAGAAGATCTTTTATTGGTGGGGGCTACAGCAATGGTGGTCAGAGCCACACATATTCAGATGTTATATAGAAGTGTGGAGGAAATATTTCATCCAAAAATCATTCACCAACACTCTATCTAATATTTCCCAAACCTTCCCTCTCCTTCAAGTAAATTTGGGGCCAAGAAAACCCAAATCAAACAACCCAGCCTCCTGAATTTTCTCATTGAAGAAGCTGATCATATTAAGATTAGGACTTCTACCCCCCTTCTTTTCAATAAGGGATGCCACACAGTTAAAGTCTCCTCCCACAAACTAGGAGGAGTTGACGTTGCTTCAAATATCCAACAAGTGGCTCCATGAGTCTTTCCTTTCCACTGCTAAACATCCAGCATAGATGAAAGTGGCCAAGCTACTAATATCACCCATTGAGATTTTCAAATGAAGGAACTGCTCATGATCTCTGATAATAACACACTGAATCTCCCTTCTACAGAAAACCCATATTTTATTACTAATATTGGGGAGGAAATGAAAACCATAGAACTTATTAGAGATTTTCTGAATATTTTTAGACACCATTGGTTCCAAAATTACAATAATCCAAAATTTATGCATCCTATTGAGATTAATTAATCTATTAAGGGGTCTAGGATGAGCCAATCCCCTAACATTTCAGCATAGAAACTTCATTAACCAAAAGAGATGGATTTCCCCCTCCTTCTAGTTATGACCCCAATAGCAACTTGCTGAAAAGGGCCATCCCCTCCTGTGGATTGAGTAGTAGCCAAATTTTAAGATCCTGTAGAGTTTTCTTCTTCTTTTTATTTTTTGAACCTACCAGTCCTCTTCTAAAGCTGCATTCATCTGATTAATTAAACAGTCCTCCAGAGAGAAATCCCCATGGTGATCCAATTCCTCCTCTTGAATTTCCCCCAGATTTTCTTGTGATTCTAACAACTGATTATTAGCTATCTCATCATTTATCACTGCTTCAATTATAACAGTTGGATGGTGTCCCACAAAGAATTACTTCTCAACAGCAATATCTCCCAAGATAACATTATCTGGATATACCACTTCTTTAGCAACACTAGTGGATACCATAACATCATTTATCACATGTGTTTCTCCATTTTGGGCATTCTCCTCTATATTACCCTTAACCTCCATGTCCCCATTAGCTTCCTGCCTTTTCCTCAAACCAGGACGAAGTTTGAAACACTTATGATCAGTGTGGCAAACATTTTACAATTGCGACAATAATATGGTTTTTGTTCTGCAACAATTTTCTGCCAATAGCCATTATGTTCAGTACCAAGCCAGATTTCCTCCACAGCAGGAAGAGTAATATCCCTTTCCACCAAGATCCTACAAGATCCACCAAGATCCTAGCCATTGAAGGTTTGAAGAGATTAAAAGTGGGCACATCCAATTTAAGAGGTCTTCCTAGTGCCAACCCAATGTTAAATAGCACCTTATGATAGAAAAAATGGAGGTTGAGACTAGGCTTTTTGAACCAGATAGGAACAATAGGTTGTTCTTTACTTGGGTCAAAATCTGGAGTCCATTTAAGTAACTTCATGGTAACCCCTTGAATCAATATGGACTGTTTAGAGAACAACCTTGCATAGTCCTCCTCTGTAGATAAATTAATTAATATGTGTCTTCCATCCAGTAGCCCAACCCTCTAAGCTCCATTGAATTTCAAGCTATCAAAAAATATTAGACTCCATCTTGGGATGACCCAATTGAAATTTTCCTATAAGAGAAAACTTACATTTTTTAGTTAGACCTTGGATGTCCTCTTCAGTATAAAAGACTTCCATTTTCCCTCCTTTCCTGACAACAGGTTTAAACAATGGGTCAACACCCTCATGGTAGTATTGAGGAAAAACTAGCTCATCATAGTTTTTAATGGTCTCAAAGACCTTCCCCACAATAAAAGACCTTCCCCCTTTTGACCACTGAACATTAATATTCATATCCAGTGTATTTGGGTCAGCCATCAGTAACCAGGGAAATAAATCAGAGTTCCAAAGCAGCCATCAGTAACCAGGGAACAGTAACCAGGGAAATAAATCAGAGTTCCAAAGGATCCAAGAAACAATAAACCAGCAAGAAAGAACAGAAGCAAATAATAGCTAGTTCATCAAAGCAAAAAGCTAGAGCTAGCAAACTTTCCCAAAAGCTCAATACTCAGTTGGACTAGAAACCCAGGAATAGTAGAAGTACTAATGCAGAATAAGAGAAACCAGTAAAGAAGAAGAACCCACAACAAAATCACAGTGCCTTTTCCAATGGAATAGTAAGATTTGAAAACCAAAAGCTCGGGAAGAGAGGTAAGCTTAGTAAAAACAAAAGAGAGTGTGAAGATCACTTCAAGACACAACCAACAACCAACAAGAAAATTTGTTCAGCAAATCTTGAAAAATAGCTACACCTTCAACACTTGCTCCACCCAACTCGCAGAAACCCTGTCAGAGCAGAGGTAAAGCCAGCTGCCTTTCTGTTAGGGTTTGACATTCATGGCGGCATTTGTGGTGATTTTGATTGGTGAGATATTTCCTACTCTTCCCTTTGTCTTATTTCTTATTTTTAGCATGCCTCTGGTCGCTCGTTCCTTTGTTGATTCTATTTTAGATGTAGGTGGTGGTTTGGCCACTTCCTTCACCGAATTTTTCCCACAAAGTTTTCATGACACTCTTGTAGTTGGAGGAGAATATTCTTTTATCAATAAATTGGGGAAAAATGGTAAATTTGCGCTATTTGTAACTGAAGATGAAACTTCCATACTTGCTTCTTCTTGTTGATTGGCCCTTGTTGGTAAATTTACGTATTACATTCCTAAGATTGAACTGATTAGGAGGGAGTTTGAAATGTTAAAGCTAAAAGGCTGGTGAAAGGTAGGTATTATAGATGGGCGACATATTTTTATACAATTAGCTAATGATGAGGACTAAACTCATATTTTCACTAGAAAATTCTTATGGATTAAGAATAGTATGATGAAATTAAGAAAATGGATGGATATGTTTCCAGGGCTTAAATTACATTTATTCAATCATGAGATTCTCTTTTCGTTTGCTGTGGCTTATGACAAGCCTTTGAAAATGGATCCTGCCACTTTCACTTTATCAAGACCATCTCAAGCACGTAAATTGGTTGAATGAGGCATTACACAACCTTTTTGTAATAAAATATGGATAGGATCGCAACACCAAGGACACTGGCAACCTGTTGAAATAGAAAGGCACTCGCTCTCCTGCACTCATTATTCTATGTTTGGTCATCAAACCACTTCTTGTTTTCACTTGAATCCACAACTCAAAAACACTCACAAAGAAACACATACTATTCCACCTACTACTAACATTAATGTTGAACCCCCTGAAGTCCCAATTAATGTTTAATGTGGGGTTGATCCAATTGACAATCTTGTTATTATTAATGTCATATCTTCCTTACAACCTCTAGGCATAGGAGCTACACATACTTGTGAGGAAGACAATCATCTAAATATGATCACCAATGAATGTTTGGAAGGTACTGATATCTTACATACTTGCAATGATATTAACCCTCAACAATTGCAGATGAATGAAGAAGTTGTTTTGGGCAAAAATTTAAATAAAAAGGATACTAATGTGACTTTGGAAAAGTCTATAGATACAATGCTTGCGGGGAAAAATACCGATAAGGGACACCTCCCTTATTCTAGCACTATGGTTCGGTCTCCTATAGTTGGAACCATCTCTGATGTTATTGACATACATAATTCTTTATCTAATGCTAATATAACTTTTGAAAATGAGCGATAGGTGAAAAAGCATTTTAGAAAAAAGAATAAATGCAACATTGAGCTACCTAGAATTAATGCTGGTAACATTATACAAGAAGGCATATATCACTCTGATGGGGAACAATTGGTCAAGCCTACTAGATCTTCTAGAAGGGTTGGATCACGTCATCATGTATACTATAATGGTATGGAACATTAGGGGAGTGGCAGACCCTAACACCCTTAATAGGATCAAAAGTCTTTGCAGGGTCCATAAATTACTCATTTTTGCTATTTTGGAACCTTTTGTTCAAGTTAATAAATATAGAACTCTTAATAAGTTCAAAGGTTATCATTCACATTGCAATGTTAGAAACAAAATCTGGCTTTTTTGGAAGCCCACAGTCACTCTTTCAATTGTAGATGATGAGGAACAATATATTCTTTCTCAAATTTCTTTTGAAGACTTTTAGGGATGGGGCACTTTTGTTTACTCTAGCTCTCATATTTATAAAAAAAATCAGCTTTAGCATAAAATTGAGTCTATGGGAAACATCATACATGAGAATTGGTTTGTAGGTGGTGATTTCAATATTATCATGAAGCCTATGGAGAGAAAAGGGGGTGGTAGAGTTGAGTCTTCTCTTATTAATAAGTTTTCTAACTCTATTGCTAATGCTGGCCTTTATGACGTGGAATACTCTGGATCCCCTTACACTTGGAGGACGGGATTTCTTTTATTAGAGATTCGACCAATTTTTGGCTAACTCTACTTTTATAAATCATTTTCCTATTGTGAAAGTTTAGCATTTGAGTCATGCTACCTCGGATAATAATCCTATTTTTCTCACTCTGGCTTTTATTGTTAAACTGACCATATCTCTTTTTAAATTTCTTAATGTTTAGACTTCTCATGATACTTATCTTAATTTGGTAACTCAAGCTTGGAAATTTGATGGAGTTGGGAATCCGTTGGGAATCCTTGGTTGGAATCCTTGGTTTGTTCTGTGGCAGTTACATAAGAATACGGCTGCTCACTCCACTAAATGGAATTACCAGGCTTTTGATAATGTTCATACTAAAGTCAAGGATGCTCAGTACAATGTTGATTCCTTGGAAGCACAACTTGAGGCTTCTCCTCAATTGATGGACACTGTTGCCCAAGCTCATTTTGTTTTAATGGATGATATTACTTTAAAGGAAAACATTCTTAAAAAAAAGACTAATTATTCTTCCTTTGTTGCAGGGGATAGAAATTCTAAAAATTCACCCTAAAACACAAAAGAAATATCAATAGCATTTTAAAAATTAAAAAGGGGGATGGGAGTATTTTAACTAATATGAAAGAGATTGATGTTAGTGTTGTTACATACTTCTTTGAGCTTTTTCAGTCATCAACACAGACTATGCCTGTTGACCCTACTTACTTTGTGGAAGAGTATAATTATATTAAAAATCTTTTTTTGTCTTTTCCTCTAGATGAGCAGGAAAGTCTGAAAGCCTTCAAATCAATTTGCCTTAATAAAGCTCCTGGCCCTGATGGTTTCTCTTCTGCATTTTACATTCATTCTTGAGAATTTGTTAAGAAGGAGGTTATTCTTGCTATTCAAAGTATATTTCTTGGAAATAACCCTGGTAAATATTTTACCTTTACCATGATCGTGCTTATCCCTAAAGGTAATGATAAGATTTATTGAGAGAATTTTCGTCATCTTTCTCTCACCACTGTGATATCCAAAGTTATAAGTAAAATTATAGTTAACAGATTGCAACCTCATCTTATTCACATTATTGCTGATCTGCATTTTGCTTTCATTAAGGGTAGGGATATTACAGATAATATTCATTTAGTGCAGGAGATGATTGAAGAGTTGGACAAAAAAGTGCAGGAGGGGAACATGGTCCTTAAGTTGGACATAAGGAAAGCTTTTGACACTATTAGTTAGGACTTCATCATTAATATTCTGCAGACTAAAGGCTTTAAATAGGATTTTTATTCTCTCATTCAGAGGTGGCTTTCCAATAATAGTTATAGTGTGATGGTTATTGGTAAAGCTCATGGTTTCTTTTCTGCTAGTAAGGGTATTAAGCAAGGAGACCCCCTCTCTCCCACTATTTTCATAATTGCCTTTGATTATTTGTCTAGGCTTATTAATAAGTTGCATTATGAGCATCCTTAACTTCAATTTTCTCGTAAATCCAAAATTATGGTTAGTCACCTTGCTTATGTTGATGATGCTATATTGTTTTTAAATGCTAGCAAATGTGCCATCAAAGCTAATATGTCTTTATTAAAGGATTTCCAAAACATTTCGGGTATGATGTTGAACTTGGCTAAGTGCTCCGTTTATTTTTGTGAAGGTGTTCCCTCATCTACTCATGCTTGGGCTTCTAATTTTTCTTGTTGTAATATTTATAAGCTTCCCATAAAGTATCTAGGGGTTAACATTATCAGAGGTACAACTAAGCAAACACAAATAGATGAGGTGATAGAAAAAGTTAAGCTTAAGATCAATGACTGGAGAAATACATTCCTTTCTAAATGGGGTCAGCTTACTTTGTTGAAAAGTGTCATTTCCACACTTCCCCTCTACACCATGCAAGTTCTTACTCAAGAGAATCTTGAAACTATTTTTAACAAGTTCTTGTGGATGAGATCTAGATCTTCTAAAAGTTGGACTACTTGGCACTATACATGCAAGCCTGTTTGTGCTGGCGGGCTTGGCTTTAAGACTTTGAATCATACTGTTGATATGAACATATGTAAGCTATGGCTCAAATTTTTTTTGGGGGAGTCACTTTGGGTAAGGTTTATGCTTCATAAGTACTGTAAAAATCCACATCCCACTACGGTCAAGTGGAAAGTGGGGCTCTAGGCTTTGGAAGGCTTTAATTGTTGCTCGGGATGTTGCATCTCAATTCATGTTTTAGGACATTGGTGATGGTAATATTTATTTTTGGAAAGATGATTGGGGCATCTCTATGTACTCTTTACCTACTTTAGGTTATGATGCTTAGTTGTTAGTCTCAGATTGTTGGATTGAAGGTGATTGGAATTTAAATATGCTGAATCCTTTAATTGGTGATACGACCCTACTATTGCTACTATTATCATTCATGCTCAAGATAAAAATGTTCCTCATTGGAAGCACCATGCTAGTACATCTGTTACTAAAATGCTAATGCTTTACTCAAATTTGTGCTTTACTCAAATTTGCACTCTTTTACTCCTTGGAAATCACATTTTTAAACTTGGAACAAACTTTTATCTCCTTCTAACTCATTTTTTCTTTGAAGATATTTTCATAAGTTGCTCCCTCTTGATGATATACTTAAAATGAAAGGGTTAAAACTTGCCTCCTTTGGTTATAATTGTAAAAAAGTGGCTGAATCATTTAAACATTAATTTTTTGACCGCTTCTTTGCTAAAGAGGTGCGGCAAAGTATTGGGTGCTACTTTAGCATTACTTGGCCCCCAAATCTGACCCTTAAAGCTGCTATTAACCCTTAGAAGGAGTTTGATTCAAACTTCATTAAGCACAATTATTTCTCTGGCATTATTTTATGGTTTATTTGGATGACTAGAAATAGTAAAATAGTATTCACCCATTCTGGCGCCGTCAAATCCAGTGGTCTGTGAATTAATTCAATGCTCTCTGTTAAATGGTATCATCGGAGCTACTCCTAGCACCGTTAGTGCTAAGGATCGTTCGGCCTCTGTTCTACAAGTCTGCACCATCGGCATCCATTCTAGCGCAGTCGGCGCTGAGTACTTCTTCAAAAATGTCATTTTGACTCCAAATTCCATCATTTTTGCTTCCTTTTTGCTTCAAGTCCTAAAAATCAACAACCTACAATAAAACATAGCAAATACCTTCCTTTAAAGTGCAATATTACTAAAAATGAGTATAAAATATTGGTCTAAAAATGCATGTATTTTTAGTGCATCATTGCTGACAAGAATCTTTCGATCCTAGTTTAAACATCTTTCGGACAGACACCCCTACGACCTTGGAATGACAAAATCATAGACATCTTGACCGGTTCATTTAAAAAATTATTCAACCAACTATATTGACAAATTAAAACAAGATTTCTTTGTAATTGTCGACACAATTTTAGGGGGGTCGTCTTATGGAAGTTGTCGGTTGCTAGAATCAAATTCTCGTCCCCTGCTTCAGAAGGACGTCTAATTTACATATATATATTTGGTTTTAGAAAAATATGAATTCAAACTGATCTCATATCTTTCATAGTTTAAATGAAAGAGCGCCACTCCTTAAGCTATGTAACCATCTCGAAAGATAGACACATGGCTTGACGGTGAGGCTCAATCAAATAAACAAAGAAATATATGACATCCATTTGGTGTGCAAAACCATTTTATTATAAGCCGACAAGTTCCTGTACTTAGTATGAAAAGTCAAATAGGGTTTATATTAAGCTGGGTTCTTGAAATTTTCCTATAAAGGCAAGCCCTTATAGTTAATTGCATCTTAGATAACCGAAGTTACCTATGAAAACTCTCGATAAAAATTAGGGGATATTGTTTTCAAGGATTTCAAAGGGTAGGAATTTTCAATGGGATTGGACAAAAAAGGTGTGAAAGGGTAATGTCTCTAATTTGGAATATATTATTTTTGGAATCTAAAGGAAGAAGAACTAGGGGATATCACAGATCCTGAGAAGAACCTCGGTGACTTCCCAATCTACCCTATAGTTTGGCTTCAATTTAGAAGAGAAATATTTGAACATTTCATCCTACTAATTTTATTAAGTTGGGCTCACATTCATGTGAGACAATAACACAAATAGCTTAGAAGATGTGAGGAATATAGGTCATGACGAACGAAAACCTCAGAATTCTAGGACAGGTTAGGGCTTATATTGCACGACATGATCGTGCAAAAGACTAAAGAAGTGAGGATTTATGTTGTACTAGGCGAACGACCTTGAAATTCTATGGCTTGGTTGTTTATTTCTAAGGAATTGTTTAGCTGGTGTATACATATTTTGCTATTAAAGATGGTGATGCTATCCACAATGCTAGCTCCAAACTCCTCCTCGTAGTGAGTTTATGTTTTCTAATGTGTCAACTCCTGATGTCAAATCAAATGTTTCATAAGGTTATAGTTGTTTTAAATATTTTGGGGAATGCTAAAGTTGATTAGAGCAACACCGGTTAGGATCTCACGGTTCCCTAGTTCTGACACCACTATTTTCATTGGATTCATTTAGTCTAAATGAATTTACTACTCCGAACTTAATACTTTCATTTAGACCGTGGGAAATCTCATTAGCAACCGTAGGTTACCTCTTCCGAAAAATTCCCGATCATTTTATAGAGACGTTTTAATTTAGTTGCAATGTTTGTTTTGGTTTTGTTTGTGACTAAATTTTCAGTTGTCTTATATTTTGATTGTTGTGGTGGTGAGTTTTATCTCATTTAATTTTTATCTTTGGTTTTGACAGGCAGGGTGAACTTAAGCATACAAGTAAAAAACAAGAGGTAAGAAAAAGTAAATGCAATAAAATAAAAGTGTACCTGTCAATTCATCACGCTCCTCCACCTGAAAGGTTAGCTTTGGCAATATGTATATTATTTTTGCAAGCAATTCATGTTGCAGGAGTAGATGAAGTTATAACTACCAAACCCCAAGTTATGACTTTATTAAGGAGTAGATAAAGGTATAGCTACCAAACCCCAACTTATGACTTTATTGAGTCTCAAAAGATCTTAGTGGATGATTTTAAAATAAAGTACCACAAGTTCAATTTGCCCTTCAAAATATTCAAGAGATTTCAAAGTGCTCGGAGCGTGACCCTAAACCACTTTGAAGATTTCTTGAAATATTTTGAGTTCATTTTGAATATACCATTTCATTTTATTAATCATCCAAGGTTAAGCTAAGGTTATCCCATTGCTCAAGGAAACTTGATGTTTTATTTATCACAAGGCTATGACACTCAACTAATCAATCAATGTTTCATTTAAGAGTTATGTGGATGGGTGCCCCTGAGGCAAATTTAAGTAAGTAAAGGTTTTGATTTCCACAGTTAAAATTTACCTTGTAGTGTAAAAAGGTGTTAATCATCAATCTTGTTATCTTCTAAATCTTATCAAATGAGTTTAAATGTCAAACCTAGGTCATTACCAAATCTCTGAACAATCACAATAGGTGAAATGGTAACTAGCAGAGTTTTGGTTTAAATGACATGCATTCTTACTGAAAGATCACATTGTGATCAATTATGGTCTTAAAATTAATGAGATAGTATCTTTCTAACTTGAACCCACAACTTGAGAATCGTTTAATTTTGACTGACTTCCAAGTCATGATAATTAAGGAAATTAAATTTTTTTTCTTATTATGGAAAAGGTGGCAATTGAGTTCCTACCTTTTAATCCCATTGTATTTCAATCATGTATTTCAATTATTTCAATCACCCAAACATATTCATTAGGATCATAATCACCCATTTTCCTTTGTTAATCCTAAATTTTGATTAAGGCAACAAAATCTAAAGTTAACCCTTTGCTTTTGGGGCTCTTCACCTCATAACTCATTAATCAAAATTCAAATGGCTTTAAGAATTTAGAGCTTTAAATTCATGGGTCAATTAAAACATCAAGAGTGTCTTATTCATGGGTCAATTAAGTGTGTGTGTGTGTGTGTGTGTGTGTGTGTTTTTCAAAATTTAATTTAATTTAAATAATTATTTGAATTTAAAAGGTATTATTTTTAAAGTTGATTTACTTAACTCACCAAAATAAAATTTTTTTATTCATGAGAAAATTACTCGAGGTCCCATTAGGTTAGAGAGACACTTAGACAAAATTCCATGATTTGAATTAAATTTATGTCATTATTATTTAATTATTAATCAATTTTAATGATTTAATTAAATGTAAAATAAAGTTTGAATTACCAATATTATCTTTATATTTTTTCTTAAACCTCTCCGAGTTTAGAGAATTCAGAGAATGTATTTTTATGATTTTTTAATTTATTTATTATAATTATTTTAATGGGGAAATAAGGAAAATTCATTTTTAAGCCTTTAAAAATTTATTTTAACATAGAAAAATTAGGAAAAAAATCCTAATGACTTCTAATTGATTAGGGAACAATTAGGCACATTTTAAAATGTTTTTGTATTTTTGGGATTATTAATCATTTTTAATTATTTTAATTTCAAAATAAAGCTAAAAAAATAAGTATTTTCTCAAAAAAAAATTTTTTTTCTAAGTGCCCGTGATCACAAGGAACTTAGAAAAACACTTTTCATAATTTTTCCAATTGTATTTAATTTAATCCAATTGTATTTAATTTATAAACTAATATAATTATTTTTGTACAAAAATACAAGGTTTCTTAAGAAATAAAATTTAGTGCTCAAACTTAGTCAAATATTTTTTAAATTTTACAGTGGTTAAACATGATTTTTATAGGGCAAATAAGCTTTTTATACATAGTATTTAATTTACGTAAATTAACTATAAAAATGTACGGAATAATTCAGATCATCATGACATTTTTTCTAAGCTTCTCTGACCATAGGAAACCTACTAAAATTATTCCCATAATTTTCCAAGTGGTATTTTGATTTATATAATTAAGATTTATATAATATTTTGATTTATATAATTAAAATAAGTCAAAATAGCCACCTTAGCTTGAAAATTAAGGTTAAAAGCATAAAGATGCCCTCTGACTTTAGAAAAATAAGAGAACAATCCCTTTTTAATGAGGAATGAACCCTAAAAGTTTCAAGCCATGGTAAGCAATGTTTGATCATAATGAATTAAAATACTCATGAGAGTATTTAATTCATTAAAAATCAAAGAGTCAAGAAATAATTTTTTATTTTTAGTGCACATTATTCTCCTCTCTTCACTGAGTAAGAAAGCATTGTTATTTTATTTTTAGTGCACATTATTCTAGAGAAAGATATAGATTTTTTAAGTTCAGGCATTTAAATAAATCCATAAAATCCATATTTTTCCAACTTAAACATGTGGCGCCACCTCAACCTCAATAGCTCTGAAGCCTCCACACAGCGCTCCGCTATTTGACACATCCAACTACGTTAGTTGCCATGTGGCCTGACTTTTCATTCCAAGAGTTCGTTCGGATTGATCTCCTCCATCCATTGAATAAATGTACGATCAAATGACTCTCCTTCATCGTCTCCAAGTGACCTAACCCATATGTCGTTCACACTAAATTCTTAATATGTAGAGCTAGATTAAACCAAATCACATATGATTTGTTTCTAAACCTTCATCTACTCAAGAATAATATATCTATACGACTTATACATTATGAAATGCAGTAAATACATATAAAGAATTAAAATAGGCTCAGATTAGGGTTGAGGTTCAACACATTTGTCTGAGAGGGGAGGCCTCAATCAGATTGTTGTGGTAGCTTGGAATGGACCCAACAAACTTCTAGATGAAGTCCTAAGCTCTGGCTAATTGTCTAAGTATGATTTCGTTCCAAATCAATTTTAGGTGTTGGTCTAGAGCTATGTGAGAGACTATTTAAGATGGGGATTTTGTTGGGAATCAACTCTTCTCACTGTGGGGATGGGGTGTGCATAGTTAATTGTAGTTTGGCGGACTATGGAGGTGTGGAAAAATCTGTCCTGGTTCGTGCTGAAATTTTGAGCTCAAAATTGAGCTCTCATAGGGGGAACCAGAGGGGAAAAATTGCGGGCTTAAGTGGAGGAGTTTGGAGAGTCTCTGGTGAGAATTTGGTAGAGTTTCCGCAAGGATTTGGATCATCTCTTCTTTGGCCATGAAAAAGGGGGTCTAAATAGAGGAGCTTGGGGTGGAGCTCAGGGCTTCAATTGGGTTCAAACTGGCTTGAAGTCAGGTTTGGGTTAGGCTAGCCATGATATTGAGCCCAATTGATTGATCAATTTTGTGTGGATGATTGTCATGAGGGGTTTAAAAAAGATTTGGTGTGATTTTAAATTGATTTGGAGGTTCAATTTGAGGGATTTTGGGCATTTGATCAATTGGGGGATATTAAGCTAGACTTTGGTTTAGGTTAGGCTAGAGTTGGGCTAAGTCCAAATTGAAAGTTCAAAATGGTCTAGAGGAATGTCATTAAGAGTTCTCAACATTAACTGTGTGTCAATCTTGGGGTTAGGGCATTCATTTTCATGGAATTTGGGCATGTTCCAAGGAATTTATGATGCATAATTGGGGCAATTGGAAGGATTTGGGGGTTCAATTGAATAGATTTTGGTTTTAGGCCAAATTGGGGCTTTTCTATTTGGGTTTAAATTGGACTCAAATAGGGGTTAATTGGACTTGTATTTGGTTTGAACTGAGTTTGATGATGATGAATTTGAATTTAGAATTAAAATTGGGAGGAAATTGGGGTTAAATTGATGGACATTTAGGGTGAATTTGGGGAAAGTGGGCCTTTAAGGGCAATTTGGGGCTTTTGGTCAAAGTTGATCAAATTCATCAAATTGGGTTCAATTGAAGGGTGCAAATTGGTATTTGAGACATATGAAATGATTTTGAAGGTTTTGGAAAAGTTTGGGCCACTAATGGTATTTTTGTAATTTTGGCAATTTTTGGGGGGTTTTGGTAATTTTAGCAATTTTGGGGAATTTGGATGGTTTGAAATGGTTTGACATGATTTTTGGAAAAATTTGGGTATTTTGGGTGAAATTGGGAAATTTGGTCAAATTTTGGGTTTGGGGTTGTTTGGGTTTGGGGGTGTTTCGGTAGATTGGGTAGATTTGGGGGGCAAATGGCTAGGTTAGGTATTTTGGTGAAATTGAGGTGACAACCACCTCATTTGCACATTTAAGCTATGGACCAATAGAATCTCCTTTTGGGTCCTCTATGTGCTGGTCTTATCTAGACCCTAACATAGGGTTAGTCGGTCTATGGGACCATCTACATGAGTCTCCAAAAAGAACAAGGGATCAAAGTCAACAAGCTTGGGTTCAGGGTAGTGAGTGTAATGTAAGGTGAAAGCGAGTGTAAGTAAGTGAACTATCTCTAAACCTACACCTAGGGTCAATCATAAGGCCAAGCAGTCCTTTGGGGACTCCCTTTGAGCTCCCACATATTGACCCCACCTACCAAGTGCTAGAGGTTAGGGCCAATATGTGGAACTGCCAATATGTGGAACTTCGTGGAACTTCAAGTTGAGCAAAGAAGAGTTTATAATTTCTAATGGTGAAGGTTCCCCTCTAGTCCTCTAGGAACAATCAACAGGAAAGTGCTATGGCTAGATCTTAGGCTATTAAAAAGGAGAAAGCTAGACCTCAACCAAAAGTGAGGTCAACAGTAATCTTATTCTATTTTGCAGGTTTGATAAAGACATGAGACAAACTATGCTTTAGATTTACTTTACATGTAATTAGGGTGTGCTAACTCTTTTGCTAGAAATTAATTCTGAAGCCAGAACAGTGAATCTCAAAACAATAAAATGATTTAAACAAGAGAAAACAACGAAACAAAATGACATACAAAACAAAATAACAAAACAACAAAACGACATAAACAGAACAAAACAATGAAACAAAATGACAAAACAATAAAAAAAAAACAACATCAACAAGAAAAAAACACAAAAAAAAGACATAAACAAAACAAAATAGAACAATAAAATAACTAAATAAAATGACAAAACAAAACCTTTAGGGTAGTGTCGAATTCCTAGAAAACTATTACCCTTAGGATTAAACATTGACGTTTCTTTTTTTGACTTCGAAACTTAAAACTTCTTTAAGAACAAATATTAGCCTCAATTGAGAGTTTTCCTGAGTAGTTTTAACTACTTAAGATGTAATTAACTATAAGAGCTTGCTCTTATAGGATATTGAAGAACTTAGATTAGGTATTGCACTTAACTCTTAGGTTACGAAACTTTCATGTAGTTTTCTTCGTATGAGAATTTTGGAAATCAAAAACTTCTAAATTATCTTCAGACGTTACCACAATGAAATCTTTACGAAATTTTCTTCTGTTTTCTACTTTTTTTCCCTTTTCCATCTTCACTGAGTTTCTTGAATTTCTTAAGATCATTTGTATGGTCTAAGACTTTAAGTCATTTGGAGGATGGGGCAATAAAATAGATAAACAGAGTGGCGACTCTTTTCAAAAATGATAAAAAACCAACAACATGATGATGGGAATTGGTGGTGACAGTGACATTCCATCGGTGACAAGAGAGTGGCGATCTCTGATGGGGATTTTTCTCTCTCCTCATTTCTGATTAATTCATTTATTCTCTGTTTAAAGATGTTCTATCTTTTGACAGATCATATCATCTCTTTTACCTGATCATAATTAACTCTTTGATTCTTAGAGTTACTCATGATAAACCAAATTTGAAATCTTCCATAACGACTAAACAATATGACCTAAAAAATGACTTGAAATAACAAAATTCCCAATTTACAAAAGTATAAAATGAAATTCTGACAATCTACGTTTCTTCCAGAAACCCTGCAATGGATTCTCCAAACTCAATCTTTTCCTATTCTCAAGATCTTAATTTACCAATTAATGAAACTACTTGCTTTCAAGGAATTGACATTGGGTAATTTGATGAAGTTGAGTTTGTACTGTGTAGTCCATCACGGATTATCCTAGCACCTTTTCAAGAATTTAACTTGAATTCATATGAAGATTTCCCTCTTCTTTAAGAATATTCAGCTGAAGATCCTCTTATAGAGCAATTTACTTTTGTGAACATAGAAGAAGAGGTTGATCGAAAGAGAAAGAAAGTTTATATTGATCGAGAAGATGATATTCTATTGTCATTCGTGTTCGAAGTTGGATCTATCTCTAAATCTACTCAGCTGACACGTACTCAACAAAGTAATATAACTCTTTCTCTTATAAGTAAAAAGGAAAAGGAATGAAATCAAAAATAGTTTGAAAATATCTAAATCTGAGGAGAGTGTTTTTGAGAATACTTCCTTTCTAAAAAAATAAGATCTACCTGGTATCCACTGATTATCATGAGGATACAGTCTAATCCTCTCATTCTGTGTTCAAGAGACTTGCACGAAAAGACAGATGTTCAATCTCCCAAATTTTAGACAAAATGGGATGTGCAAATTTGACATCCATGAAAAGAAGACTTCTTGCACAAGAGAATTCTACCTTTAGAAGAATAACAAAAAATTCCAACTAGAAAGTCAACGAATTCAGGTACTAGCTAAACTTCATTTGGGGGCGAGAATAAGAGATACAACCATTTCAAGAAATTGAACAAAACACAATGAATTAATCTTAAAGCAAAGCAAATGTCTGCTAAAATGAAATATCTTGAGCAAATGTTATGAGTTGGAGATCATTCTTACTCACAACATGATGATATCCTTCCGAGAGCATCCCATCCTATGCTCAAGAAGAATGTATGGAAACTTAAGCTATCAAAAGGAATCTCAGATATTGTGAGTACTCTTGTAAATAGTCTCTAGTAGAAGACTTGTGTAGAACCTCTTGTTAAGAGGATCGAAGAAAGATTGAAGAAATTAAAAGCTGATATCAAACAATGGTCAACACAAAGAAAATAAAATTCTTTAAATAATCTAAATGAGGAATATGCAGAAATAAATATTGTAAAGATACGAGCTACCCTGTCAGCATGAGAGGTACCGTTACCAATCAAAGAAGATATGAAAAACAAATTGGAATAAGCTTTACAACAATGAGATGAGCAGATTACCCGTCTCAAAGCAGAAGTTAATGAAATGATGAGCCCATTAGAAACATTACAAAGTTCACCACAGAAGAATCCGACACCATTTGTTAAAGTTTTTCAACCAGAGGTGATACATATTATTAAAAGAGAACTAAAAAAAATTGAAGAAAGTACTCAAAAGAAAAAAGATTTCGCCCAGTGTGTAGTTCCAGAAAAATAAATTACATAACTAGTCGAACAAAATATAACAGAAACAATGGCCCATGTGAGGGCTGGATCACTAATTGCTAAAGGTAGACCATATTCAGAGGAATTTGATTCTTTCCAATATCCTAAAGGATTTTGTCCACCTCTTTTCAAAATGTTTGACGGGACTGGTAACCCACATCAACACCTTGCACAATTTAGAGCAAGTTGTTTCAACGCGGGAGGAAGTAATGCTCTCTTATTCTGCCAATTCATTAATAGGCTTACAGGAATTGGTTTCATTTAGTATGCAGAGCTTCCTAACAGGTTCGTCAAAACTTTTGTGGAACATGAGAATTTTTTATTCAATGATTAATTGGAACACAACACCACATAACAATTGGAGATTTGGTGGTAGAAAAACAAAAACCGTGAGAAACTCTTGTTAATTAAATTTTGTGTTAGAGAAATCTCATCTTGAAATGTGAACCACAACTCCAGGAACAACACATAGTTGAGATTTTACTCAAGAACATCCATGAACCAATAACATAAAAGATGGAGAAATCAAAGCTGGTTAAAAATTTTGAAAAAAAATCAGGAAATGTTTTGGCAGTGGAAAAAGGTAAACCACCAATGAATGTGCCATTAGAACAAAAGAAGAAACGACAAAGTATAACACAACCATAATGTTGACCTCATTTTTGGTTGAGGTCTAGAAAACTTCTTTAGTAGCCTAGGTCTAGCCATAGGACTTTCCTATTGACTAGTCTTAGAAAATTAGAAGAGGTACCCCACCATTAGAAATTCAAAACTCTTCTTTTTACTCAGCTTGAAATTCCACATATTGATCTTAACCTCTAGCATTTAGTAGGTAAGATCATTATAAGAGAATTCAAGAAGAGTCCCTATAGGATTACTTGGCTTTAGGATTGACCCTGGGTGTTGACTTGGATCTAGG
>NW_018247155.1:245299-245503 GCF_001263595.1 Phalaenopsis equestris
AAAACCGTGAGCCCCCACATGGTGAAAACCCAAATTCATGCCAAGGAGCCACCTCAGCTCAAATTGAGCTGAGGACCCCTCTGCTTGACACCTAAGCAGTGGGGCTAAGCTCTCAAATGGCCAACTAAGCT
The DNA here is from genome assembly GCF_001263595.1 of Phalaenopsis equestris. NCBI lineage: Eukaryota > Viridiplantae > Streptophyta > Magnoliopsida > Asparagales > Orchidaceae > Phalaenopsis > Phalaenopsis equestris. The sequence continues at coordinate 245,431 of NW_018247155.1, forward strand.
CCCCTTTGGCCATTTTCTATAAAAACCACCCCTTACGACCATGGAGGGTGTGGTAAAAATTTTCTTGCTGAGG
>NW_018247156.1:0-591 GCF_001263595.1 Phalaenopsis equestris
AACCAATTGACCTCAAAATGACTTTCACCTTTCATTAAAGTTGTTCCTTACGGTCTCCTACACCATATGCCAAAGTTAATTGGGCCAATTAACATGTCTAACCTAGTTCAAACACAAGATTTGGTCACATACACCTTGTTGGACTTATGGTCAAATCCAAACCAATTGGCTTGGTATGGTCAAATGAGCCCTACCTTAACTTACCTTAGACTCTAGGGTTGAGTTTAAAGTCAGCCATTAACCCATGGTTAGGCTTGATATTTATCCCATGGGTAAAATTTTTCAAAAAAATTTGTTAAAGAGATAAGGAGGGGGTTAAATCAAGATACTTGCCACAACACATGTCCATACCCTATGGTGCAATTTTTGCTGATCATCATAAGCTTTAACCATGGTCCAAGCCTTGGTTAACCACCTTAACCCAAGCTAAAGCCCAAAACCGTGATCCCCCACATGGTTAAAACCCAAACTCATGCCAAGAGGCCACCTCAGCCCAAATTGACCTGAGAGCTCCTCTTCTTGACACCTAAGCAGTGGGGCTAAGCTCTCAATTGGCCAGCCAAGCTCCCCATTGGCCAATTTCTATAAAAT
>NW_018247156.1:4670-19537 GCF_001263595.1 Phalaenopsis equestris
CTTACCCTCAATTCTTGTGTTCATCCTTCGAGATAGATACAGGATTTGAGATAAAGTGCTCTTTCATCTAAACTATGAAAATTATGGGGTCAGTTTGACTTCATCTTTTTCAAAAAAATAAAAATTTTTAAAACGTCCTTCCGAAGCGGGCAACGGGATTTCAATTCCGATGACCGACAGCTTCTTACGGGCAAAGCCCACACCAAAAATAGTGCCGACATAGTTCAACGAGAAGTTGAAATAGAAAAAAATGTGGTGGAAAATAAAAATTCTGGTGAAGATTTTGATTGAGTCAGAAAGTCCTACTGAAACAATGAAAATCACTATAGAAGGGCCACCAACTTCATTTCCTCAAAGATTGAAGTAAAAGTATACAGATAATCAATTTTGAAAATATTTGGAAATTTTAAGAAAATTGATGATAAACATTCGATTTGTTAAAGCTTTGGAACAAATGTCAAGCTATGTGAAGTTCATGAAGGATATACTTAATAAGAAAAGGAGGTTTATAGATAATGAGACTATTGCACTCAGTAAAGAGTGTAACACTATAATTTAGAAAAAACTTCTCGAAAAACTTAATGATCCTGGAAGTTTTACAATTTCTTGTGCTATAAGCAAACGATTTTATGGAAAAATATTATGTGATTTAGGAGTTAGTATTAATCTTATATCATTATCAATTTTTAGAAGGTTGGGCTTAGGAGATATTTCACCTACAAACATAAATTTTTAGTTAGTTGATCATTCGATTAACTATCCTAAAAGAGTTATAGAAGATGTTTTAGTACAAATTAATAAATTTATCTTTCCTATGGACCTTATTGTATTTGATATGGAGGAAGATAAGGAAATTCTTATTATTTTAGGGAGAACATTCCTAGCTATTCAAAGAGCTTTGATAGATGTGCATAACAAAGAACTAACTAATAGAGTTAGTGATCAATAGGTTATATTTAATATTGCAAAATCATTGAGATACCCTGCAAAAGAAAAGGAGATTGAATGCTTCAGAATTGATATTAATGAGTATTTAAGCCGTTAATATTTTAAAAAGACATATGAAAGCGAATTTGAAAAGGAATATATGGAATATTAAGATGAGAACAAAATCTAAGATGAGTCCATGGAAGTGAGCGCGAAAAAATTGAAATTTGTTCAGGAAAAATTTAAAATGTTAGTCCTGCAGAAAATGATAACAATTTGATTTCATCTTTTAAGAAACCCCCTGAATTAGAATTAAAAGCACTTCCTACACATTTGAAGTATGCATTCTTAGGAGATTCATCTACACTACCTGTCATAGTATCCTCAGAACTAACTGATGCGCAAGAACAATAGTAGTTAGAAACTTTGAAAAGATAGAAGAAAGCCTTTGGATAAACATTAGCTGATATTAAAGGAATCAGTCCTTCAATCTGTATGCATAGAATTTTATTTGAAGATCAACATAAATCAAGAACTGATCCTTGAAGGAGATTGAATCCTATGACGTTTAGTCTTTTCTACTTGGTTAAGAAATAAATTATAAAATGATTAGATGCAGGAATAATATATCCTATTTCAGACAGTGCTTGGGTGAGTCTAATACACTGTATTCCGAAGATAGGAGGTGTAACTGTAGTGACAAATGAACATAATGAATTAATATCAATAAGATAAGTCACTGGATGGCAAATCTACACAGATTATAGAAAATTAAATTCTACCACTAGAAAGAGTCATTTTCCTATACCCTTTTTGGACCAGATGTTGCATAGATTAGCTGGGCACAAATATTTTTGTTTTCTAGATGAATATACCAGTTATCACCAAATAATTATTGCCTGTGAGGAACAAGAGAAAATAACATTTACTAGCCCTTATGGAACTTTTACTTTTTTGCGAATGCATTTTAGAATATGTAACGCACCTGCAACATTTCAAAGATATATGATGTCGATTTTAAGTGATTTTATTGAAAAAGTGATTGAAGTTCTTATGGGCAATTTTTTTTATTTAGAACTTCCTTTGAAATATGTCTAAATCAATTAGAGAAAGTTCTGGAACATTGTGAAAAGACTAATCTCATTTTGAACTGAGAGAAATGTTAGTTTATGGTTGCAGGAGAAATTGTTCTTGGACATAAAATTTCTGAAAATGGCATGGATGTAGATCCTGTAAAAATTTAGGTTATATCGAACCTACCTCCACCTACTACTGTAAGAGGAGTTAGGAGCTTTTTAGGACATGTTATATTCTACAGGCGATATAAAAAAGATTTTTCAAAATTTTTTAAGCCTTTATGCCAACTTATAGAAAAAGATGCAATGTTTGACTTTAACCAAGATTGCCTTAAAGCATTTGAAACCTTAAAAGAAAAATTGATCACTTCCCCTATAATTGTTTCAGCTGACTGGGAGAAACCTTTTAAATTAATGTGTCATGCTAGTGATTATGCAATTTGAGTTGTTTTAGGGCACAAATAGGACAGGATTTTCAAGGTCATATATTATGCTAGTAAGACTCTTAATGATGCTCAGATTAACTATAACACCACTGAAAGAGAGTTATTAGCCATTGTGTATGCTTTCGATAAGTTTAGATCATATTTGATTGGAACTAAATGTGTTGTGCATACTGATCATTCTGGTATTAAATATTTGATGTCAAAGAAGGATGCAAAACCAAAATTAATTAGATGGATACTTCTGATGCAAGAGTTTGATTTTGTGGTAGTCGATAGGAAAGGGGTTGATAATCAAATAGTTGATCATCTATCGCGGTTAGATGAGGAAGAAATACTTGATCTAGAGAGAGAGATGAAAGATACTTTTCCTGATGAACAATTTTATGATGTAAAAGAATGAGAAATACTTTGGTATGTTGATATTATGAATTATATTTTTAGTGGTATTTTACCATATGGACTGACAAAATAATAGGAAAAAAAATTCATTTATGATGCAAAATCTTATTTTTGGGATGATCCTCACTCGTATAAATAATGTAAAGATTTAACTATAAGGCGATGTGTGCCCTATAATGAAATTCAGGAGATTATGCAAAAATATCATGATTCTGAATTTGGAGAACATTTTGGGAATGATAGAACTGCTCGAAATATTTTACAATCTGGATTTTATTGGTCTACTCTATTTAGATATTGTCAGCATTATTTTGGTTTGAGTTGCCCGTAAGAAGCTGTCGGTCACCGAAACTAAAATCCCGTTGCCTGCTTTGGAGTGACGTTTAAGTTTAAAAAATTATAAAATCAAACTGACCCCATATTTTTATAGTTTAAATGCAAGAGCGCTATACCTCAAATCATGTATCAATCTAGAAGGATAAACACAAGACTTAAGGATGAGGCTCCATCAAATAAACTAAGAAATATATGACGTTTGTTTGGTCTGTGAAACTATTTTATTTGCCAAAAATTACCCCTATTTAATATGAAGAATTAAATAGGGTTTATATTAAGCTAGGTTCGAGAAAAGCTTCCTATAAGGGCAAGCCCCTATTGTTAATTACAACTTAAATGACCGAAGTCGCTTAAGAAAACTCTGGATAAAAATCAAGAATATTATCTTCAAGGAGTTCAAAAGGTTAGGACTATTCAATGATATCGGATAAAGAGGTGTGAAATGGGATTGGCTCAAATTTGGAGCATTTTGTTTTTGGAATGCAAAGGTGGAAGAACTAGGGGATGTCATGGATCTGGAGGAGAACCTCGGTGACTTCCCGATCTATCCTATTGTTTGGCCTCAATTTTGGGGAGAAATTATTTAAGTATTTCACCTGCCAATTTTATTTGTTTAGGGCTTACATTCGTGTGAAACGATCACATAAATAGCCTGGAAGATATGAGGATTTAGGTCGTGACCAACGACAACCTCAGAATCCTATGACGTGTTTAGGGCTTATATTGTACAACGTGATTGTACAAAGGCCTAAAGATGAGTTGATGATTTATGTTTCACAAGCAAACAACCTCAAGTTCATATGTATTGTTGTTTAATTCTAAGGAATGACTTGGTTTAGCAGGGGAAGACAGGTTTTGCTGTTGATGATGGCGTGCTGCCCACCATGCTAGCTCCAAGCTCCTTGCCGTGATGAGTTTAAGTTTTCTAGGATGTCAAGTTATCGTGTCAAATCAGGTGTCCCTATGGTTGAAGTTCTTTAAATTTTATAGGGCATGTTAAAGTTGATTAGAGAAACACCGGTTAGGATCCTACGGTTTCCTTGTTCCAGCACCAGTATTTTCTATTGGATTCACTTAGTCCAAATGAATTTACTAAACTCAACATAATGAGTTCCATAATTTCATTTAAACCGTGGGATGCCTCGTTAGCGGCCATAGGTTACCTCCTCTGAGGGGTTCCCGATAATCCGATAGAGACATCTTAATTTAGTTGCAATTGTAGTTTTATGTGATGTTTGTGATTAAATTTTGAGTTGTTTTATATTTTAAATATTGTGGGGGTGAACTTTGTATTGGTTGAATTTAGTTTTATTTTTGGTTTTAGTTTTGTGTCTATCCTGATAGTTTTAGTTTTCATGTAGGTGGGCATCGTTGTTTAGCATGCAAGTTTTGCAAGTATAAAAAGTAGACAAAAGTTAGCACTGTAAACTATAAAAAGCGTACCAGGCGAGTCTTCTCTTTCCACCATTTCCACCACCTGAAACTTAAATTCCACCACCTGAAACTTAAAAGGCATGTTAAGATAGTTAAAAGAGGCAGAAAAGTAAGGTTTTGGTAGTTTTTTTAACCCTATGTCATATCTTGGTGGGTCCTTAGGAGTTTAATTAAGGATGACATAGTTAAGCAAAGCATATTAAGTTTAGTGGACCTCTGAGGTATCAAACAGGTTAGGAGGAAGAAGCAGGTCCATGCTTCCCTCTTACCACCTGGTGAAAAGCCTCGAGCTCATTTAAACTTTTATGTTGGTTAATAATTCATTCTATGAATGCTCTGATGCTCAATGAACATTGATGTCCTAATTAACCCTAACAGTAGGGTAATTATCATTTGTAATTTAATTTTGAAGATTATGTGAATGAAGACCCTTAAAGGGGGCAAGCTAGCGTTGTTGGAACACTTAGCCAAATTTTGATCCTAATTAGGCTTGTGGTGTTTTAAATGTGTTAAACTTTAGCAATGTTTGCTTTTCTAATCCTCATTTAATCAGTCTTGATTTAACTTAGATCACCACTAAGCCTTTAAGACCAAGGTGAGTGTCTTAATTAATTTTGAAAAGGTTAAGTTTTAGGTGATCATGATTCAATATTTGAATTTCATTTGAACATCAAATAGGGATATTAAATTGATTAATTATTGACTTCAAAAGTCATGCCCCTAAGTCCTATGTTCATTTAATTTTAATAAACTTCCAAATTTTGATAATTTAGAAATTTATTAATTTTTCCTTTTAATTAAGAAAGTGAGGTTGGTTTCTACCAATTGATCCCCTTTTTAATTCCAATCATCCAAATAGGTTAATTAAGATCATAGGTTGCCCATTTCCCTCCTTGAATTAAGTCTAAATGTTAATTAAGGCCAAATTCCTGAAATTACACTTTTGCCCCTAAGACTCTAACACTTCATAATTTATCAAATTAAAATCAAATGAATTTAAAATTTTTATCCTACCTCATTCATGACTTAATTAAAAGATCAGAGGAGAAAATATGATTTTTCAAAATTTAATTTAATTTATATAATTATTTTCATGCAAAAATAAAATTTTTGAAAGAAAATTTGATAACATAACCAATGTGAAGCCTAATTACTTAAAATTTTTACTGGAGGTAGACTTAGATTAGTGAATCAATTGGAACAAATTTAATGATTTTTTAAATTTTATTTGAATTACTAGAATTATTTTAAGTTCTCGTTTCTTTATGAAATATAAAATATTTTAAATGTGAAAAATTAAGTCTTGCATATTTGAAAAATATCCCTAAGGTTAAAGAACCTAAAGAAGCAAATTTTATATATTTTTTTTATTTTTCTTTGATTTGTTGGAATTATTTTTAGTGGAAATCCATTTTTTAGCCTTTAAAATTATTTTAAGCTTCAAAATACAATATCTTTATTTAGAAAACCAGGAAAAATATTACAATTATTTCTAAGTGCTTAGAAAATAATTTAGAATATTTTTATAAATTTTATTATTTTTGTGTTTTTATGATTTTTTAATTATTTTAAATATTTAAAATATGCTAAAAATGAAGTTTTTATTTTAAATATTATTTTATTTTCAAAAAATTCCCCTGATCACAAAGAACTCAAAAAGTAAGTTTTCATAATTTTTTGAGTTATATTTTGATCATTAAAAATCATTTTAGTGCGAAAAAAGATATTTAAGTTGAAAAATCAATTTAGGCCATCAAATGGACTCAAAATGCTTTGAATTTTTTATGAGGAGTTCTCTTGACCTTAAAAAATAGTGGAGATGAAAAATCAAGTCATTTTTTGTTTGTGGTTTCAAAAGTTAATTACCTTAGTGTTTTAGGGAGGATTTCATAATTTTGCTCTGTCTTGGTTTTAGGCAGAAATTTAAACTCAAAATTGGGCTTCCACAGTAGGAATTAGTGGGCAAAAATGGTTGGATTGCACTAAGGAGGTCTCAAAGAAGCTCTGTGAGTGATTTGGGAAGCTCTCTTTGAGAAAATTTTAGCACTCCCTCCATGGCCGTGGAGGTGAGATTTTTATAAAATGGCTAAGGTGTGGCTGTCATGGCCAATTGGGGGGTGCAATGTGGTGCTTAGGTGGAGGGCAGAGAGGATCTTACATCTCATTTGAGTGAGGTGGCCTCTTGGTTTGATTTGGGTGAAGTTCAAGGGGAGGTGGCCCTCAGTTTTGGCTTTTCCAGCGACTAGGCAAGTCGGCCATGGTAGAGGGAGGTGGGTAGGAGCTCAGAGAACTTAGGGGAGTATGTCATAGCAAATTAATGGGCTTGGGCTTAGTTTTGGCAAAAAGATTCTTAAACTTAGGAAATTATGGCATGAAATCCCTTGATTTAAGGGAGCACTGGTCCATGGCTTAGCTTAGGTGGTTAAGTGAGTTTTGGTTCAATCTTAAGGTCGAACTAATGGCTGTGGAGTCGTTAATTTCATAGCTTTGGGTGTGGTTAGGCTACATCCAGTGCATGGGTCCAAGTGGGTGCAAATGACCAAAACTTGGGTTTGGGTTAGGCTGGCCATGTCCTTGAGACCAATTAATTGATGCACTTGATGTAGATGATTGTAATGAACATTTTTGGTGAAGGATTGAAAGGATTTTGAGTTCAATTGAAGGGTCAATTTGAAGGAATTTGAAAATTGGTCATTTTGGGCATGTTGGGCAAACCTTGGGGTCTAGATTGGGCTAACCTTGGGCTAATTCCAAAATGATGGTTGAAAATGGTCAATAGGAATTCCATGAAGAGTTTTCAACATAAATTGGGTGACAATTTTTTAATTAAGGTAATCAATTTGGTGAAATTTGGGGACATCGCCAATTTGGGGTAATTTGGGGATTTTGGACTTAAGTCAAAATTAAATGAAATTTTGGGTTTAGGGTAGTGAGTGATTGTGAGCAAAGTGATTGTCTTAGCTCTAGACTAACATCCAAGGTCAACACTAAGGTCAAACAGTCTTATAGAAACTCTCTTTGAGCTCCCCCATAATGACCCCACCTACTATGTGCTAGAGGTTAGGACCAATATACAGAACTTCAAGTTGAGTAAAGAAGAGTTTAGAATTTCTAATAGTGAGGGTTTCTTTTTCTAGTTCTCTAAGAATAGTCAATAGGAAAGTCCTATGGCTAGACCCTAGCCTACTAAAGAGAAAGAATAGACCTCGACCAAAACTGAGGTCAACCAATGGACCCCTAATAAGTGTGGTGTGCCAGACAAGCACACCGCACATATTGGCGTTGACCGATGAGATCAAAAAAACCAATAAAAAAACCAATACAAACTCCTAATTCAAGAGACATAGAAGGAGTGTGGCATTGTGTGCTATTTGCTTCCACTGGGGAATATAGCAGGTGAATATTTGATCAAAGTCAAGAAGTAGGGACTCTCGCTGGGGATTGGAGAGTGGATTTTAATGTTGTCAGATTTTTGTCAGATGTCAGATTTTAAGTGTTTTTAGAGGATGGGAGTCATCACGTAAGTGCTGATCCTAAAGATGGAATTTAAGATTTAGCTATTAATTTCAGAGGAGAGTCGGAAGTTTGGGACCGACCCTGAAAAATAAGAATCATAATTTTAGCATTGATTCTAAATTGAGGATTAGAAATTTAGGTAACATCTTCAAGAGAGAGTCGGCAGTTATGGGCCGACCTTAAAGGATGAAATTAGAAGTTAGGGACTAATTTCAAAGTAATCATTCAAAATTTAAATATTATCTCAAAAAAGAGTGTCGAAAGGTAAGGATCAACCTCAAAACAAGTGAATCAGAAGTTAAGGACTGATGTGAATGAGAATTGAAAGATAGTGATCAATCTCAAAAGAGAGTGTCGGAAGGTAAGGACTGACCTCAAAAGGGTGAATCACAAATTAGTGACTAATTCAAAAATCAGAATTGAAAGTTAAGGATCAATCTCAAAAGAGAGCGCCGGAGGGTAAGGACTGACCTCAAAAGGGGTGAATCACAAGGTAGTGACTGATTCAAAATGAGAATTGAAAAGTAGTGATCAATCTCAAAAGAGAGTGTCAAAAGGTAAGGACCGACCTCAAAAGGGGTGAATCAAAAGGTAGTGACTGATTTGAAATGAGAATTGAAAGGTAGTGATCAATCTCAAAGAAGAGTGTCCGAAGGTAAGGACTGACCTCGAAAGGGGTGAATCAAAAGGTAGTGACTAATTCAAAATAAAATTAAAAATGAGTGATCAATCTCAAAAGAGAGCGCCAGAAGGTAAGGACTGATCTCTAAATGGCAAATCAAAATTTCAGGATTGATTCAAAAATGAGAATTGAAAGGTAAGGATCAATCTCAAAAGAGAGCGTCAGAAGGTATGGACCGACCTCAAAAGGGTGAATCAGAAATAAGGGAATGATCCAAAAATGAGAATTGAAATGTAAGGATCAATCTCAAAAGAGAGCATCGGAAGGTAAGGAACGACCTCAAAAGGGTGAATCAGGAATTAGGGACTGATTCAAAAATGAGAATTGAAAGGTAAGGATCAATCTCAAAAGAGAGCGTCAGAAATCTCAAAAGAGAGCTTTGGAAGGTAATGACCGACCTCAAAAGGGTGAATAAAAAATAAGGGACTGATTCGAAGATGAGAATTGAAAGGTAAGGATCAATCTCAAAAGAGAGCGTCAGAAGGTAAGGACTGACCTCAAAAGGGTGAATTAGAAATTAGGGATTGATTCAAAAATGAGAATTGAAATGTAAGGATCAATCTCAAATGAGAGCGTCAGAAGGTAAGGACCAACCTCAAAAGGGTGAATCGGAAATTAGGGACTGATTCAAATTGAGAATTGACAGGTAAGGCTCAACCTCAAAAGAGGCGTCGGAAGAAAGGACCAACCTCGAAAGGGGTGAATCAGAAGGTAGTGACTGATTCGAAGATGAGAATTGTCAGGTAAGGGTCAATCTCTCAATCTCAAGAGAGAGCGCCGGAAGAGAGAGCATCGGAAGGTAAGGACCATCCTTGAAGGTAAAAAATTTCAAGGTACGAACCGATTCTAAATGAGAATTGATATTTCTAAGTAGTTTGTGGTGTCGAGTTTAAAGATATGTCGCATGTGAAGAGGTTGACATTTTTTGAGGGAGATATGCAGAATTTTGTGGGGTTTTGTGCAGAATGTGCAACTTTGCAGTGATGCAAAAAGTTAATGCAAGCAAGGATAGTCGTGCTGCACAAGCAAAGAGTAAGAAACTCTGAAATTGAGATGAAATTGAGAGAAAAATTGAGAGAATGCACTCAACAAATTTATTTTCTTTTCTAGTTCTTTTTATCACATTTCATTTTCAAAAATATGTCTTTCAAATTTTAATTTTAGTTGGTTGATTTTTCAAAAGAGACTTTTTTATTTAAATTTATCATAATTTATATTCTTTTCATAATTTTTTATTTATAAGTTTGTTTTTTTTTTCATTAAATGTTTGTGTTTTATTCTTCGTTCATTGTTGTTGCGAACCAACACATGGTTCAATAAATTTTATCCATCGCACTGAGAAGGGCAATTGAACAATCAGACAAATTTTTATGAAAGAAATTTCATTAATCTGCTTCAATAAAATGTTACATATGAAAACTAGCCCAATGCCTCAAAACGAGTACAATATTGAAACTTGCATGAAGGTACATCCGAAATGTGTCATGTCGAGTACATATCATGGACTGATCATGTCTGATACATATCATATATGTAATGTAGTAGAGAAGAAAGAGAAACCCTCTGAATATCTATCCTCTTGAGTAGAGAGCTCGTGATCAAGCTGACTTTCTGAGCCACGTTTCACGACAAGAGTTCCCTTCACGTGCTCATAGAGGTTCAACCTTTCCATAGGTCATACGACAGTAGTTCTTCAAGTTTGGGATCTGGTTGAAATCCAAATGGTATTTTGCTGTTGTCCATCCGTTGAAAGTCACAGATACCCTACAGCGTTGTACTCCAGGAATGCAGTGCTTGACAACGTCTGCACCGTTTCCTTTCAAAACAAGCACTGATCTGACTAGCAAGGGAATCTCTACAGATCCTTGGAACTTGCCTGGGCTGATGACATCAATTTCCTTCCCAAAGAGGATATTTCTTTCACTCATGAATGAGACTATGCAGAAGGGTCTTACGAAATCATGATGATCGTTGTGAGGAGGTACGAAGTTTCCCTCGTCGTATATGTTGATGATGTAGCTATTTGGAATGCAGTCAACTGATAGTATGTTCCATCAAACCATTCATTTAGTCATCCATCTGATCATTGCGGGCAGCAGATCCACTTGATCATACTTGAGAATACCGGGGGATTTCCTTGTCTTTCCTTCGAGAAATTGTAGCAGCACCCATTTTATATTGTAATCCTTCCCTTTCCTCTCATCCATTTCCTTGGATCAGAGTAGGTTCTTTCCATGAGCAAGTCTGCTCGACCTCTCTCTGTTAAGTCAAAGATAGAATCCAGAATGCTTTGTTCATCTTTTTCTGAAAAAGACCTTGATATACAATTCCAGTCCATCCAATATATTGACAAGTTCTGCATGTACTTCTTCGTAGAACTCAAAGCTTCTTGTATTGACTTTGCTGATTTTATAATACTCTGTTGTGCTGAGGACGAGCGACTGGTGCGGACATTCCCTCATTTCATTGTTGATAGGAATCCAGACTAGTGTCGGTGTTACCTCTAACGGGATGTATGACTTGGCGTCCATTGGAACATATGGCTCAGTATACTGTGGGTCATATTGTTCTGTACCCATTATGATGTATGCCCCCTCCATCTGGCAATCGCTGGTCTGAGACTGATCTTCATTAGAGGCATATTCTTCAAAATTGCTGAAATGCTCCAAATGCAGGACAATACAATCCGGACATTTGACAAAAGCTCCTGTACCTGACGCTTATGGCGGTGTTTCGACGTTGCAAGTAGGGCAACCCATGTAAAGGTCATCCAAGGCTGGCGGTACTTCTGGCTCTTGAACATACACAGGCTCCTTATCTGTGGTGGGCAGGTTGGAAGAAGTTTCTTTCATATCCGGATTATAGATGTGTCCCTCTAAAATGGGGACAAGTTGGTTTTCTATTTGTTGTTGACATCTCTTTTCTTCTCTGATGAGAGCTCTATGCTTACGACGATTGGCATTTCTCTAATGAGTCCTCCGTAGCGAAGCAAACGATATCCTACCATTGTTAATAACAACAAAGTTTTCGGCAGGAGTGGCTACCATTGATGGTAGACAGATGGTTCCTTTCATGGGATTGTGTTGTCTTATCGCCTCTTTCCCCTTCAGCAAGGGATTGCTTTTGGATCTAAATTTCAAAAGTGAGCGTAGTCCCTCCTTTTCTTGTTCGCTGACTACATCCATTAGAGGACCTTCATAGCCCATGTTGATTTCATTGAACTCCATGTCGAAGTCAATAATGCCACCTTGTGGTTCCAGCCATCCTTGAAGGCAAAGATCAGCTTTGGACTTGATATTTTTTCTATAGACAACAGAAAAAACATCAGTGTGCTGAAACTTAGCGTGAACAAGAAAAAATAGATTTTTTTTAGTTAGAGGAGATTTTAATTTATTTTGGTGAAGAAGTTATTTATTTATGTATTTATTTTTTTTAATTTAGTAGAATATTAAATTTAAACTTAAAGGTAGAAAAGAGAATTGCAGTGTGTAATTATCCAAATACTTCATTAAATTAAGGTTAATTACAAAATTTTTGGACCCGGTCACAGACTTTTGGCCACATATATAACCCCCAGAACAATCAAAATTTTATAATTTTTAAATTAAGTGGCGATAAGCAATGTCAGGTTACGTAGTATGTTTTTAGATATCGTCAGTTGATTGGCAGAATGGGTCTTTCACCCTAGAAATCTACTAATTGGTAGACTCCTCCTATGTAGACCTTTTCAACGACAAATGGTCCCTCTCAAGTTGGTTCGAATTTTCCACCTATCTTGCGGCATGCAAGAACAGGCCTTTTGAGTACAAGGAAGAGGTCAGTAACTTTAAATGTCCTTGGGCGGACCAATTTGTCGTGAGCTTGCACTATCTTTGCCTGATAAAGCTCCAAACATTGTAATGCTTCAAGCTGTTTTCCTTCATGATTCTCTAGTTCTTCAAGTCTGAGCTATGCACTTTCCTCTATTGTAAGTTGATTGGCGACTGCGACTCTGAGAGACGGCGTCTCTAGTGGCAGTACGACTTCAAAACCGTACACGAGCATATAAGGTGTACACTAAGTGGGAGGCTTGAATGTTGTCCGGTAAGCTCACAAAGCTTCTAGCAATTTGTTGTGCCAATCTCTTTTATTTTCAGAGAGTGTTTTCATTAAAATCTGTACCATTGTCTTGTTGACGGCCTCAACCAATCTATTTGCTCTGGGATAGTAAATTGTACAGTATCTCCAATCTATTCCATTTCATTTGACGAAGTTGTTGATTTTTATACTTTTGAGTGTCGTTCAGTTGTCGGAGATTACTCTGCGTGGTAAAAAAAATGGTAGACGATTTGGCTTCTGAAGAATTAGAGGACATGTTGTACTGTAACTTCTCGTAGAGATACTGCCTCTGCCCATTGTCGACGTTATTTTGGGTTGGTTTGTGGGGTTGCCCGTAAGAAGCTGTCGGTCGCCGGAATCAAAATACCGTCGCCCGCTTCTGAAGGACGTGGAATTATGAAATCAAACTTACCTCATATTTTTCATAGTTTAAAATGAAAGAGCACTGTACCTAAAATCCTGTATCTATCCCGAAGGCTATCCTGAAGGATAAACACAAGACTTGAGGAAGAGGCTCAATCAAATAAACTAAGGAAAGTATGACGTCCGTTTGGTCTGTGAAACCTTTGTATTTGCCGACAAGTTCCCCTATTTAATATAAAGGATTAAATAGGGTTTATATTAAGCTGGATTCAGACATGCTTCCAATAATGGCAAGTCCATATAGTTAATTACATCTTAAATGACCAAAGTCACTTAAGAAGACTCTCGATAAAAATCAAGAAAAATTATCTTCATGGAATTTCAAAGGGTAGGACTCTTCAACGAAATCGGACATGGAGGTGTGCAAGGGGATTAGTTGAAATTTGGAACATTTTTTATTGTAGAATCCAAAGGAAGAAGGACTGGGGGATGTCAAGAGATGTCATGGATCCAAAGGAGAGCCTCGGTGACTTCCCAAGCTATCCGAATTTTTGGCTTCAGTTTTGAGGAGAAATATTTGGGTGTTTTATCATGCCAATTATGCCAATTTTATTAGTTAGGGCTTTAGTTAGGGCTTACATTCGTGTGAAATAATCACACAAAGAGCCTGGAAGATGTGAGGTTTTAGATTGTGACAAACGATAACCTCAGAATCCTAAGACGAGTTAGGGCTTATATTATAGAGCAGGGCTATGCAAAGGCCTAAAGATAAGGTGAGCATTTACGTTGCATAAGCAAGAAACCTCGAATTCCTATGGCTTTGTTGTTTAAGTCTAAGGAAGGATGATTGGTTTAGCTGGGGAAGAAAGATTTTGCTGTTGAAGATAGCTGTGCTGCCCACCAAGCTAGCTCCAAGCTCCTTGCCACGACGAGATTGAGTGTGTCAAGTTATAATATCAAATCAGGTGGCCCTATGGTTAGAGTTCTTTAAATTTTATGTTGGCCTGTTAAAGTTGATTAGAGAGACACCGGTTAGGATCCTACGGTTCCCACGTTCTGGCATCACTATTTTCTATTGGATTCAATTTGTCCAAATGAACTTATCAAACCCAACTTAATGAGTTCCATAATTTCATTTAAACCATGGGAAGCCTCGTTAGCAACCGTAGGTTACCTCCTCCGAGGGATTCCCGATCATCCAATAGAGACGTCTTAATTTGGTTGAAGTTGTAGTTTTATGTGATGTTTTTGATTAAATTTTTAGTTGTTTTATATTTTGCATGTTGTGGCGATGAATTTTATCTTGGTTGATTTTTAATTTTGGTTTTGGGTTATGGTTAACATGCAATTTTATGTAGGTAAATGCAAGCATGAAACATGTAAGAAAGAGGCAGAAGCAAAACAGTACTATAAACTGTAAAAGTGCACCCAACAAGTCTTTTCATTCCACCACCTGAAACTTAAAATGCATGTTAAGGCAGTTTATGAAGAGCAGGGCAGGTAAAATTTTGGTAATTTTCCTAACCCTATGTCATATCTTGGTAAGTCCTTAAAAAGTTTAATTAAGGATGATTCCATTGAGTAAAGAAT
>NW_018247156.1:19547-22518 GCF_001263595.1 Phalaenopsis equestris
ATATAAGAATATTAAGTTTAATAGGCCTCTCGGGTATCCAACAAGTTACGAGGGGGAAGCAGGTCCATGCTTCCCTCTCACAAATTGGTGAAAAGCCTCAAGTCCATTTAAACTCATTATGTTACTTAATGGTTCATCCTGTAAATATCCTTATTACTCAGTGAACATTGATGTCTCAATTATCCCTACGAAAGGGGTAATTATCATTTGTCATTCAATTTAAGAATTATGTGGGTGAAGACCCATGAAGGGGCAAGTTAGTGTAATTTGAACACTTAGCCAAATTTTAATCCTAATTGGGCTTAGTGGTGTTTCAAGGATGTTTGATTTTTTTTTATTTCTCTAATCTTTGTTTAATCAATTTTTATTTAGCCTAAGTCACCACTAAGCCCTTAGGGCTTAGGTGAGTGTCTTAATTAGTTTTGAAAAAGGGTTAAGCTTTAAGTGGTCATGATTCATAATTTAGATTTTATTGGAAAATCAAGATAGGGGTATTAAATTGATTAATTATTGGCTTCAAAAGTCATACCCCTAAGTCTAGGATCATTTAATTTTAATAAACTTCCATATTTTTATAATTTAGAAATTTATTAATCTTAATTAAGAAAGTGCAATTGGTTTCTCTCAATTAATCCCTTTGTATTTTAAGCATCAAATAAATTGATTAAGATCAGAGGTTACCCACTCCCCTCCTTGACTTAAGCCTAAATGCTAATTAAGGCAAGATTTCCAAAATTACACATTTGCCCATAGGGCTCTAACACCTCATAATTTGTCAAATTCAATTCAAATGACTTTGAAATTTTTATCCTACCTCATTCATGGGTCAATTGATACATCAGAGGAGGAAATGTGATTTTTCAAAATTTGATTTAATTTATATATTTATTTTCATGCAAAAATAGGTTTTTTCAAAGAAAATTCATAACTTGACCAAGGTAAATTATAATTCTTTGAAACTTTTACTGGAGATAGACCTAGACTAGAAGAGCCTTTGGGTCAAATTTCACAATTTTTTGAACTTTCTGTGATTTATTAGAATTATTTTAAGTTCTGGGTTTTTTAATAAAAATAAAATATTTTAAGTGGTGAAAATTAAGTTTTATATTTTTGAAAAATCTCCCTAAGGTTAGAAAACTTATAGGAATAAATTTTATCTTTTTTTGATTTTTCTTTGATTTACTGAAATTTTTATAGTAAAAAAATACTCATTTTTAGCCTTTTTTTTAAAAAATATTTATTGTTAAGCTTTGAAATTCAATATCTTTATTTAGAAAACCAAGAAAAATATTCTAATTATTTCTAAGTGTTTAGGAAATAACTTAGAATATTTCCATGAGTTTTATTATTTTTATAATTTTTATGAATTTTTAATTATTTAAATATTTAGAATAAGGAAAAAATTAAGTTTTTATTTTAAATATCATTTTATTTTTAGAAAATACCCCTGATCACAGAGAACTCAAAAAACTAAGTTTCATAATTTAATGAGTTATCATTTTGATTTTAAAAAAATATTTAAATGTTAAGAGTGGTATTTATCTTTAAAAATCAATTTAAGTTATCAAATGAACTCAAAATATTTTGAAACTTTTATGATGAGTTCTCTGGATCATAAATCACAGTGGAGATCAAAAATCAAGTCATTTAAATTTTTATATTCTTCAAAATTAATTATCTTAGTGAATTAGTATTCGGAAAATTTAAGGGTGTTTTAAAGAACTTGACCCGTGAAATTATTTTCAAAGGATTCTCTAGTCATGGTAGAACTTCCAAAATTTTCTTGGAATTTAATAACCAATATGCTTATTTCCATGATTGTTTTAAGGAAATGATGTGAAATAACTTGAAAAATATGGATCTCTATACAGGAACCTCCTCTGACTTTAGAGAAATCAGAGAATATTCCCCCTTACAGAGGCTACAACATGTCAAAATTTTAAGCTAAGGCGATGTGTCAATATGCATGGAGAATAAAATGATTTCAAATAGTGTTTAATTAATTCAAAATATTTTATGCATCAAATGGACTTGAAAATTATTCCACATTATGCTCCCCTGTTCACTGAGCAAGAGGGTATTTTTATTTTATTTTTGTGATTTTTCTACACAAAGTTATATATTTTCTAAGTTAAGGGTATTTAAATAAATAGGAAAAAGCCCTACCAAATCACTTCGGGTTTGATCTTATGGACTCGTCTAAGTAAGACGAACACATCCATACGGTTAATGTACCATGAAATCAAGCCTAAGTAAATAAAGATCAAAATGAGCTCGTGAGGAGGAGAAGTTTTAGAACTTTGCTCTGAGAAGGGAGGCTTCAATTAGAGGTGCTCGACACGTTCGTTGGGGTCCAAGGAGGCTAGGGATTGAGCCCCTGGCCTTGGTGTAAGGCCTGGGTATGAATTCGACCAAGCTCGATTTCAGGTGTTGGTCTAGAGCTATGGTAAAGGCACTGTGGAAGGGGGATTTGATGGGGCTTTAGCTTCTTTCACTGCTATGAAGGTGTGGGTGAAGTTAATTTGTGTTTGATGGACTGTGGAGGTGTATTGGGTTCTGTCCTAGTTTCTGGCAAGGTTTCAAGCTCAAAATTGAGCTCCATCAATGGGAATGGGTGAGGGAAAATGGTTGAAATGCACTGACGGGATCTTAGGGAAGCTCTGTGTGAAGTTTGGAGAGGCCTCTCTAAGGAAATTTCAGCACTTAGTTTAACAGTCATGGAGGTGGCTTTTTATAAAAATGGGGTTATGGTGGCTGTCTTGGCCAATTAGGAGGTGTAATGTGGTGCTTAGGTGGAGGGCAGAGGAGCTCCATAGTTTGATTTGGATGAGATGTCCTCTAGGTTTGATTTGGGTGAGGTACCATGGAGGTGGCTCTTAATTTGGGGCTTTTCTGGCCACTAGGCTGGCCGGCTGGCCAGATATCTGAGAAAATTCCAGCACACCTCCCATGGCTGTGGGAGGTGATTTTT
>NW_018247157.1:0-395 GCF_001263595.1 Phalaenopsis equestris
TTTCTAGAGATTTAAGGTTTAGCTGGCTGGTGAAAATTTAAGAATTTTGCAGTTTCTGACATTCCGTTCACTAATCTTTTAAAAAGTAATTAGTAATTAGTTTAAATATTAAAATATGGGGGTCAAAATTGACAAATCAATCTTCTTTGTTGAGTTGAAGATAGTGTATTTCCAAATCATGCTTATTATTTCAGTGAACAACATGTACACATAATGACGGGGATTCGATTTTTTCATCGTTCATTTCATGTGATTGAATCATTATTATGATCGTGCGAACATGCAGACACCGGATGAAATAATTTCACTCGTTAACACTTATTTTCCTTATAACATAATTAAGGAGAGAGAGACTTTTTAAAAAAATATGAGTTCATCGAAATAAAATAAATTAA
>NW_018247158.1:0-372 GCF_001263595.1 Phalaenopsis equestris
TTTATTTAATTTCTTATAAACTATATCAAATTTTTATAAAATTTTGTTTTGCAAAATAATAATAAAGAATTCTTTATTTAGTGAGGGTCGTCTCTTATTTTTTTTATTGCTTTGTATTAATTTTTTGCTTCTCTAGCATTAAATATATTGCTATGATAATTATGTTGCAAACAACTTTGCTAAACATGAGTTGAATGGTCATTTATCTAGAAACATCTGTAAATCAATTGTTTTGAAAAAAACACAAACCAAATAGTCAGACAACTTATCTGGATAAACTGTTGATCCGCTGCCAAACAGTTGATTATTCAATAAGCTACACTTGCCCCAAACCTCCCTAAGTTAAGTTCTAAATTTAAATTTCAATAAGTT
>NW_018247159.1:0-483 GCF_001263595.1 Phalaenopsis equestris
CAAACATACTTTAAGAAGAAGAGACTTCATATGATATATGAGTGTTCATTTCTTCATCCAGTAAGAAATCTAATTTTCATTGTTAAAATGAAAATTTGATTTCCCTTTGAAGGAAGAAATGAACACTTAAACATCATATGCTTCTTCTCAAATATATATTTGGGGGTGTTCAAGTAAACTAGTTAAAAATGAAATGGACATGAGAACACGTAGGTTTATGATTTGTTTTATAGCTGGAGACAAAATACAAAACAATTGTATCCATGAAAGTATTGGTGTAGTCACAGTAGCATACAATATTAGAGGGACACGTCTTAATGAATTTAACACTTAATAAACTAAATCCTTCTTTTAGCCAAACACCCACTTAGTCAAACATTGAGGATCTCACCATCATCTTATAAAATTTTCTTTTTAAGTCTAAGCAGTATTTTCTATCTCATAATAGGTCACTTCAATTCACCACAATAGGGTTAACCCATT
>NW_018247160.1:0-510 GCF_001263595.1 Phalaenopsis equestris
GCCCAAATTTCTTACAAGCATACATTTCACAATACCTTTTGTCATATTCTCCACCCTTCGTAAAGCCCACAAAAACCAACTTATCAAACTTCAACAAATCATAAATATCATAATTGCCGAGGAAAAAGCATGATAAAAACAACATTCATAATAATACTATCTGGCTCTCTGTCTCTCTCGTTCTATATCATCCTAAACTTATATATTTGCTTTCCACAATTAATTGAGGTTTGACAAATCTGGCTGACATTAATATTTTGAGATAATGACATACATAACACCTGAAATATGATTATTTACAAATCAAGTGCTCACGTGATTTTTTGAACTACCAAACAAAAGTATTTACATGTATCACGATCAAATCATTATGAATTTCATAAAAATGAAAAATATAGATTAAGAATTTATCATGAATTTTGATATTGAAGCAAAAATTTGAAAAATGAATGAAAGAGGACAATTAATTTATAAATAATTGCCCCTTCTAATTTAGAAATTATAATAAAT
>NW_018247161.1:0-591 GCF_001263595.1 Phalaenopsis equestris
ACGGATAACTCCTCCAACCAAAAATAGTGCCGACATATTGAAGATCCCAAAACTAGAAAAATATTTAAATTGAATAGTCACAGACTAAAACCATATTTTTATGGTCAAACGCAAGATTTTAAAAAGATTGTATTGTTGGGTCACCCAGAGTAAAGACTGGGAATGTCAAGCTGACGACATTAAACCAAGCGCTTTATGGAAGGCAACCCATAATTATTTTTGTTAATGTTGCTAATATATTTTTATATGTAGTGTTATATATATATATATATATATATATATTATGTTTTCTTTATGAATTTCATGTACTTGAGAAACTTACATATTGATAAAATACATTAAAGCATCTTTATGTACTGAATTATATGGAAGATTTGAGAGTTACTTGAATTTAAAACTAAATGGTGCAGAAATATGGACTGGAGCTAGAGGAGCCAAATTTGGCACCTGAAGCGCCATTTTCCAGAGAGCTGGCGTTAGAAGCGTCGTGATTACCATAATAAATTTGATGATTCTAAAAGCGTTTTTGGGGGGTTTTTGGCAGATTTTCTTCCTAATAACTCCCAAGAACTAAATTTTGGAGTTATTTCA
>NW_018247162.1:0-904 GCF_001263595.1 Phalaenopsis equestris
CAATGGACATCGACATCATGGAATGGTGATGCAACAGTCAACATCAACACATAGACAATAGAAGATACTGGTATTTGACGTAGGACACATAATGACATCTGTCATAATCAATCTTTGACTAGGAATAGTGCCGGACAAGGGGTGATGGGCCTCAATTTTAATTGATGATGATGAGTGACATGTGAAATTAAGAATAATGACACAAAAAGTAGTTCTATGTATATTTTTAAGGATGGGGAAAAAATCTATGCTGACAAAAATTCCAAAATGATTGATAGAGGATGCAAGTGGGCCTTTGAAATCTAAAATGCTAGAACTTTATGGATTCTTTCCATAAAAAGCCGTTCCTAATTTGTAAGTGCATGTTCAA
Organism: Phalaenopsis equestris; assembly: GCF_001263595.1. Lineage (NCBI taxonomy): Eukaryota > Viridiplantae > Streptophyta > Magnoliopsida > Asparagales > Orchidaceae > Phalaenopsis > Phalaenopsis equestris. The sequence continues at coordinate 371 of NW_018247162.1, forward strand.
ATTATACATTTTTTAATAGGGTATCCTAGTCCTTTTCATTAAAGAATTAATATATTACATAAGATAGTTTAAAGATTTTTTTCTGATATTTAATATGCGTAATGAACTAAAAAGAGAGTGATTTTGAACAAATTAATGAGCTCTGCCAAGATATTCATTTTGACAACAACAGAGCAAAAGGTGTTAAATTAATCGCTTTAGTGCATGATTTAATCAACTTTCTTTTTGGATCGTTAGATTTCTTTTTGCAAATCTTACTATACCGATTTTGTGTCAAAGATATTTTTATTTGCATTAAAGTTTTAATTCAATGAAAATTTAAATGCATATACATACAAAAGTTTTTTTTTTACCATATTAAGAATCAAATTCAAATGAATTATTTTTCAAACAAGAAAAAGTATATTTTTTTTATATATTAAATATATTTTACTTTAAATAAAAAAAAACAAGTACAATAAAAATATAAAAAAAATAAAAATCTAAATGAGCTATTAGTCATTGACTTAAATGCCAAAAAGCTCTTTCTTAGGT
>NW_018247163.1:0-2786 GCF_001263595.1 Phalaenopsis equestris
AAAGGTAATAGGCCAGCTATGTGAGCGGCTAATACCGGTGCTTCTTCTTATAATATATCAGTTGACGCTAGTATGCCGAGAGGATGCTTTGCTTGTTCATAGTGATATCATAAATGTTAGATTGGTTTCTAATGATTTTTAATTGTTTGTTTGTTGAGTTGAGTTGTAATTGTTGTTTGTTTTTTTTCTGGTTTGATGGTTCCTAGGACTTGTTTTGTTGTGTTGAGTTGTAATTGTTATATTTTTTTTTTGATTTTTTGGGTATGGTAGAACTGTCTCACGGATTTTGTATCTTTTTTTATGATTATAAAATTTCCTACAAAATTCTAAAAAAATGAAGTATATAAACTAAGCACTAAAAAATGCTAAATTTCAAAAATGACATTTTCATAAAAATTCATATATGCAACTAAATCTACTCCAAAATGGTATTTTTATAAAAGTTCAAGCTCAAGAGAACCTTTTTAAGGATTTTGAGGGAGATTTCAAAACAAAAATTAAATTTAATAAAATTTAAAATACTAGTATTTTTTCTAAATATATATTCAAAATTAAATAAATAAATAATAAAAAAAAATAATGAAATATAATTAACTTAAAGCCAAAATTGAACAAATTTGTGAAAGTTCTTATTAAAAATTAAAATTAATAACTCTTCAAAAAAGAAAAAATCAAAACTATTTTTGAAAATGAAACTAATAAACATGATATTTAAAACCAAAATTAAAACCAACAAATTAATCAAAACTCATTTGAAAACTAAAAAAAAATAAAACCCATAGAATTAATGATATACATAAACAAGCCTTTTTCATAAAACACGAGTAAACTTTTTCTAAATGAAATTTTAAGAAACAAACTGAAACAATTTTAACTTTAACATTTCCTTAAAATTATGATTTTAACAAACCTAAAAAATTTGAATCTAAAATTGATTAAAAACTTAAAACTAACTTTTAACAAAATTATGCAATTCAAGGAATTTTCCAAATCATAAAACCTAAATTCTTAACAAACTTGACCAACTCGAACTTAAACTTTCCTAAAACCTAAACTTTTAACAGATTTAAACAATTCAAGCTTAAATGTTTTTCAAAACAAAAAACTTTTAAGAAACAAGCTAAAATGATTTCAAAACAAAAACTAAAAAGAAACAAATCTAATATTAATGAAATCTTTTTCAAAAAGAACTTTTTTCAAAATATAAATGAAACTTCTTGTATTTTTATCAATCAATATAAAAAATTAGAAAAAGCTTTGCATGTCCTCTTATGCAGCTTATTCTAACCAAGAGTTATATATGTTCATAAGTATAGTTTCGTGAATGAATAAGTTTCTTTCCCATTAAACATACAAGTCTTGGGCATTTTTATCGTATACCTTTTCTAAGTAAGTAAATTCAAATTGATTATACTTTTTGCTTGAGAGAATTACTTTTAAAAAAATTTTGTTTTTCCTATGTCTAAAAAAATTTGAGAAATAAAAATGTGAATGAGACTTAAATATAAAAATTATAAGTATGAAAGTTTTGAATAAAGCTTATTCTTAACATATATTGATCAACACAGAACAATAAGTCAAATTCTACAGGTCAATCATAGGAGAGAAAAAAAGACTTATGATAGAAAACCAAATGAGAGCTTAAACTAGAAGTTCTCTAATTTTTATGCTAACTGCTAAATTATTAACAACAACAATAATAACAAATCTTTATCCCACTAAGTGGGGTTGATCACATGAATCCTTTTCTCCATTGTGTTTTATTGAGTGTCATATTTTTATTTAATTCTAATAATTTAAGATCTTATACAATATGACCAAGTCTTTGTTGACCTCACTTTTTATTGAGGTTTAGCACTTCTTTCTTATAAGCTTAGGATCTAGTCATAGAATTTTCCCGTTGACTATTCCTAGAGAACTAGTAAGGGAACCCTCACAATTAGAAATTCCAAATGCCTCTTTTCTATCTTGAAGTTCCACATGTTGGATCTAACCTCTAGTACTTAATAGGTGAAACTAACATAGGGGAGCTCAAGAGGAGTCCCCATAAGACTGTTTGGCATTAGGCTTAGCCCTGGGTCGTGTGGTTTTGCTCAGTTTTGCGCACACACACTTGACCCCCTAACTTTCAATCACAACCTAAAACTCTTAACCAAGTATGCTTAGCTTGATCCCCTACTCTTTTGAGAAACTAATGTGGATAGTCCCCCAAACCCATAGTCATAGGCTAAGGTTTGGCTAAGACCAACACATGGAGGATCCAAAATAGGGATTACCTTGGTCTCATTACACCATAAGAGTAATTTTATGATTAACATCTTCAATTAACTTCAATTCTAACCAAATTCCTAATTTTGACTTTTGGCCCCCAAACTTTCCCAAAATTACTAAATTACCCCTGGAGCCTTAAATTTTCCAAAATTATCCAAATTGCCCAATTTTACCCAAAAATCATTCCAAACCATTTCAAATCACCCAAATTGCCCAAAACACCTCAAAATTTCAAAAATTTCCAAAATACCATTAACTTAACCAAAATCACCAAATGCCCTTCATGACCCTAAAATTTCCAAAACCTCCTAAATCGTTCCAAACCTCCCCAAAACCAATCCTAGACATCCATTGAGGACCAATTTTGACAGAACTCCCAATTTTACCCCTAAATGCATAAGATCTCCAAATCACCCCCAGTTTCCACCAAATTGATTTTAAACTTCCCCAATTTTAGATCCAAATCAAATTTCATCAAGAATAAGTCTAATTGAAATAAAATTCAAGCCCAATTT
>NW_018247164.1:0-558 GCF_001263595.1 Phalaenopsis equestris
AGAAAGTAAAGAAATTGAATTCTGGTGGAATCTAAATGCTGGAATTCATCTTAAGAATATGTGTTTTCAGCCATAAAAGCATTCCCATTTCTATTTTTAAATTTTTAATTTTCATCTCTTACCGTTTTTTATAAATAAGACTTCAATTTTTTTTCAATAGGACTGCTACTCTCTTCCAAGTTTTTATGGCTACTGCCGTGAATGTAGCATGAAGATCGTTTTTCACTCCAAATCGGTTGAAATTTTGACTCTAACCGAGTTCGGATTGAAATAAACGGCTGAGTTATGAGCTGAAAATTTGGATTGAATTTTATTAAGTCAAATTTTATCTATACATGAATCGCTTCAAACTTAATCAACACCTGCACATAGTATTTTACATTTATAAAAATTATATATATAATGTTGTTAAGTAAAATTGAAAAATAACAGAGTCACAAGCCAACTTCAAGCTCATTTCGAGCTAGAACGAATCAACATAACTCACTTTGAGCCATTTAGTTTTGATTTAGAGCCTGACTGTGTCGATTCCTTGTTGAAAAGATTTCAAAAAACTCC
>NW_018247165.1:0-760 GCF_001263595.1 Phalaenopsis equestris
TTTCTGATTTTGATCAGACATACCCATTTGCTAAATTTCTCCAGCAGAAACAAATAGCAAACACAGTTTACACCTTTTTTCTAAGTCTATTGATTTAGAAGTTTGTGTTGGTCTTGTTGATCTTGTCGGTCAACGCCAATACGTGCGGTGTGTTTGCTCAGCACACCACACCTATTGGGGGTCCATTTGTTGACCTCACTTTTGGTTGAGGTTTAAAAATTTCTTTAGTAGCCTAAGTCTAGCCATAGGACTTTCCTACTGACTAGTCTTAGAAAACTAGGAAAGGTACCCTCACTATTAGAAACTCAAAACTCTTCTCTTTACTCAACTTAAAGTTCCACATATTGGTCCTAACCTCTAGCACTTAGTAGGTAAGATCATTATGAGGGAACTCAAGGAGAGTTCCTATAGGGCTACTTGACCTTAGGATTGACCTTGGTTTGGAGCTAAGGTATACAATACCCTCACAATACCCTCATAATACCCTCACCATACCCTCACAATACCCTGGCTAAGACCAATACATAAGGACCCAAAATGGGGATTTCATTGATCCATGGTTCATTTAGAATGGATATCTATCCAATTCTACTTAAAATGCTCATCTTTGTTCTTTTGCTCCAGACACCCCCAAGTTACATAACTGCCATTGGGACCCCAATTTTGGCCAAAAATGGCCAAATTACCAAAATGCCCCTCCATGGCCAAAAATCCAAAAATTTCACAAATTCCCAAAAAATCCCAATAAATTTAAAATATT
>NW_018247166.1:0-617 GCF_001263595.1 Phalaenopsis equestris
AGGAGGAGCACAACAAGGGGAAGACTGATGAAACTACTCTTTTAGAGGTCAATGAAAGAGTTGTTGCTGCTGTAAACTAACAAGACCACTTCCTAAAGCAAAAGGATGCCAAGAATAAATTTACTGATAGGGATATAAATACCAAATTTTACTATGCCTGCATTAAGCACCAAAGAAAGTGCAACACTATCCATTGCATTAAAGATCATAATGGAAATTGGACCAGGAAGGAGGAGATTGCTGAAAGTGCTGTCAATTACTATCAAAACCTTATGAATGTGCACAACACAGATAGAGGCCAAATAGACAGAACTTTGTTTTCTGAAAGCAACAAGTACACTGCACATCTAAATCTAACTAACATTCTTGAGGAGGAGGAGATTCAAAGATCTTTAAATTCCATAGTAGTAGCAAATTTGCTGGTCCTGATGGCTTCTCTACTGACTTCTATAAAAAACCCTGGGGGGAAATCAAGGTGGAGGTTATTCAAGCTATCCAACAGTTCTTTAAAGGACATCCTCTCCCCAATTATTTTTGTGCTTCATCTATTGTTTTCATTTCTAATATATCAATTAAAAACTACTGGAGTCAGTTCAGAACCCTGAGCCTCACCAATG
>NW_018247167.1:0-280 GCF_001263595.1 Phalaenopsis equestris
AAAATACTTCATGATGAAAGATTCACACAGAACCCTCACCAAACCGAAAAATTATTGCATACGGACATCGCATGCAGAGATGCATGCATGCGGTGTCGGATCTACATCGTAAATCACGGTCATCTACGGTGATGATGTATTTCGGTGGACCTCAATTTAAATTTTTTTTATTTTTTTTAAATAAAAAAAATTTTGATTGCATCCTCACCATAGATCATCGTGATCTACGGTGTAGATCGGATACGGCATGCATCTCTGTCCGTATGCAATAATTTTTCCA
>NW_018247168.1:0-748 GCF_001263595.1 Phalaenopsis equestris
TAGTTTTTGTTTCTCAATCTCTCTTGATTCATCTCACTTAGCCTCACTCACTCTCTTGTTATATTTCTCTATTTTTGGCTCTATTTTGCCTTCTCACCCTCTCTTAATTGCTCTCTCTCTCACACTGTAACTCTCTCCCTCTCTCTATCTCTCTCCCACCCTCTTGCTCTGACCTTCTCACTCATTCTATAACTTTCTATCTTTTGTTCCCTCTCTCACACCCACACTTTCTCCCCCGTTCTAGTTTCCCCTCTCATCCTTTCTCCCTCTCCCTCCCTCAATCTCTCTCCCTCTCCCTTTTTCACTCCCTCTCTTTCTTATCTCTCTCTTCTCACTTTCTACATCATTCTCACACTCTCTCTTTCTCTTACTATCTCACTCTTTCTCTTAATTGACAACCACTCTCTATTCACTCACCATTTCTCTTTGTCTATAAATCTCTACCTAACTCTCCCTTTACTCACTCTCTCTCTTTCTCTATTCTCTATCTCTCTCCTTCCACCCTTTCTCTCATTACTTCTTTTTCAACCCTTTCTATCCCATACTCTCTCAATATTCTCTATCTTGTGTGAGAGGGGGCAGGAAAGAGAGAGCGAGAGTGAAATAGGGAAAAAAGAGAGAGTGAGGGAAGAGAGAGTGGAAGAGAGTGCGTGAGAAAGAGAGTTAAAGATGCGTGAGAGAGAGAGAGGGAGTGAGTGAAAGGAGGGAAAAATTGAGAGAGAAGCATATACAAAAATGAGAAATAGTG
>NW_018247168.1:1751-2427 GCF_001263595.1 Phalaenopsis equestris
CCACTTTATCTATCCCTCATCCTCTCCCTCTCACACTTCTATCTCCTCCTCCTCCCTCTCTCCCTCTCTCCCTCTCTCTTTCTTATGCAACATATTGCTATCACTCTCTCCCTCTCACTCCTACTCTCTCTCCTTCTCACTTATCTATTCTTTAGAGCTCTCCTTCACCTACCCCATTTCTAGCTCTCTCTCATCTCGCTCCTGCTCTCTCACATCTTTTCCACCCTCTCTTTCTCCACTCTCAACCTATCTCTCATCTATTCCATCTATTCTTCCCATCACTTCTCTATCCTCCTCTCTCACTCCCTCTCCCTCCCTCCCTTTATCTCCCTCCCTCTGACCCTCCCTCCCTCCCTTCCTCTTGCTCAATCTCCCTGTCCCATCACTCTCTTTCTCCCACTCTGACCCTTTATTTACTTTCTTCCTCTCCATACTTACTTTAATCTCTCTATATGCCTCACTCACTCCCCATCTCTCCCTTACCATTCTCTATATCACTCTCTTTTTTTCTCCCTCTCTCTCTATATCTCTCTATTTCCTCTTCCTATTTCTCTCTCTCCCTCTCTCTTCTTCTCAAACCTTTTTACACTTCCCTCTCTCTCTATTTCTTTACTTATTGTCCATTTCGATGTATCTCTCTCCTCACTTATGCTCTCTCTCTCTTTCTCTATCTCCC
>NW_018247169.1:0-421 GCF_001263595.1 Phalaenopsis equestris
TTAAATGTTTTCCAAATAATTAAACAAAAAATTCTCATTTTTGACTTAACCATTAGACAAACGAAGCTAAACAAAACAAAAGAAAGGAGAAGACCGACCCACTTCAAAAAAATAAAAGCAAAAGGGGGAAAAACCCGATGCAGTGTTAAAAATACCCAAAACAGTGTCCAAGCTGCTTCAAAACCAGCCCACAAAACACTCCAAAACAACCCTTAAATTCACCTCAAAACAGTAAAAATATGGGGGCAAAAGAAAACATCTATGGTTCTTTCATAAAACCCGCTCCTATGAATTTCAAGCTTGCATAAATTTCAGGTTTATATATATAGCTAACTCACATAAGCTTCAGATTTGCATAAAACCAAAGTTAACAAGAATTTCAAGTCTGTGCATAGCTAACTCACATAAGCTTTAGATTTGC
>NW_018247170.1:0-1061 GCF_001263595.1 Phalaenopsis equestris
TGCATTACATAAACCGAAAGACATTCTTCTAAAAGCAAAAGACCCATACGAACTTGTAAATGTTGCCTTATCCTGATCCCCATGAGCAATAGAGATTTGTTGGTATCTAAAATATCCATCCAAAAAGCAGAAATATCGTTGCCCAACTAGCCTATCCAACATTTGATCTAAAAAAGTTATAGGAAAGTGATCTTTCCTAGGGCGAGGTTTAATTATCTATAATCAATATAGATACACCACCCAATGACTTGGAATTAATTCATTTCATTCATTAACAGCTACACTCACTCCCCCTTTCTTAGAAGCACAGTTAATAGGACTAACCCAAGCACTATCATAAATAGGATAAATAATTCCTGCATCTAACCATTTTAAAGTTTTTCTCTTTGCAACATCTTTCATGATAGGATTCAATCTCCTTTGAGGGTCTGCCCTAGGCTTATGGTCATCTTCTATTAAAGCTCTATCAGCTAACATCCATCTAAAAGCTTTCTTATAATTTTTTGAAGTCTCCATTAATTTTTCTTCTTTAGCTTTACCTAAATCAAAGGATATTTTAATAGATAATGTTGATGAGTTCCCTAAAAATACATACTTTAAATGTGTTAGGAGCACGTTCATCTCAAGTTCAGGAGATTTTTCAATTGATGGGATTAGATGTTTACTATTTTTAGTAGTGTCCAAATTATCAAAACTTTCCTTAACATAATTTGAATCCTTGATATTTATCTCATTTGATTTACCTTGCAAATCAATTTCATTTTAATCCTATAGTTCTTTTTAATTTTTTCTAACTTTACATGTTTTTTTAAAATAATTAGTAAACAAATAGTCAATAATCTCCATTCTGTAACATTTATCATCTTTTCATTTAGTTGGATACTGATACACCTAAAATATATAGTATTTTTAGACACATTTTTATACCTATTTTTGAGATATTGCGCTTTAATGGAAGGTATTTTTGTATTTTTCTTGCAGATACAAGTAAAAATGGAAAAAAATGCTTAAAGGAGTGAAAAATGATCAAATTTGGAGCAAAAAGGTGAAAAATTATGCAA
>NW_018247170.1:4661-5063 GCF_001263595.1 Phalaenopsis equestris
TAAAGGAGTTATAGAAGATGTCCTAGTGAAAGTGGTTCAATTTATCTTACCTATTGATTTCATTGTGCTAGATATGGAAGAATATAAAGAGATACCTATCATTTTGAGGAGACCTTTCCTAGCCATAGGAAGAGCAATGATAGATGTGCAGAAAGAGGAATTAACAATGCGCGTCAAAGATCAAACTATTACTTTTAAAATTTCAAAATCAATGAAATACCCTGTAAAACGTAAAGATAATGAATGCTATAGGATGGATGTTATAAGATATCTAAGAGAATGTCATTTTAGAACTACTTATGAAGAAATATCTGAAGAAAAAGATTTGGAACACGAGCAAGGAGATGAATTAGATCAATGTATAAATCTTTTTAAGGAAGATTCGAGTTATGTTCATGAAAG
>NW_018247171.1:0-900 GCF_001263595.1 Phalaenopsis equestris
ATACAAAAGGAAGTCGTTAAATATTAAAAAATCAAGAAAAAACCCGACTATGCCAGGCATGAAATTCTCGCCAATGCAATTTCAATGAAGGTTTGACACATAAAATACCACCAACTGACATTTTGAAACTTAACTGTGGATATTGATTTTAAATTTGCAATTTTCTCATCAGTACTCCATTTATGAGCCTTTTAAAGGTATAAGATTTGAATTTTATTTTAGCTTATCAAATTCAAAACATTCATCTCACTTCACTAATCAAAACTTAGTGAAATATCATCTTAAATGCTTAGCACGAGAGTTGATGTATCCCATCCTATAAAATAGAAGTAAACCTAATGGCATACACAGCACATAAAGCTTTAAACTCGTTTGATAATTTTATCAGATGAATGGAAAGTTCCTGAGTCCTGATGCGGGGCTTGAAGAGACTAAACGAGAGCGGGACTCTCCTGCAACGAAATCACAGAAGCAGAAATTACCGCCAGAACCGACCCAATTAAGGCTGGTCCAGGGAAATCCCGGGCCGAGCAGCCCGAGTGAGAAACTTGATGAGGCAAGCGGCCTCCTAAGCCCCGTCCCATACCTTCTCTGCTTCCCGCTCGATTGAGTGGCCGTTGAGGAAGGCGTCATTGCTGCCAATCCCTCTCTCCTCATTCCTTTTCTGTGATTTCCTTATGGCAGCTTTTCTTTTCTATTTTTCCCCTGTGAATAATCTGTTGTTTTCTGGATGTAGAGTTGAATTTTTGTTGTGTGTTGATTTTGGATTCCTTTGTGGAGTCCCATTTTCCCTTCTGGGATGTATTCGAGGAGGTGGTGGTGCTCCGGCTGTATCCTACTCTGAGGTGGTAATTGTATCTTTCCTTTTTAACTTCCTTACTTCTTCTCCTCCACTTCCCT
>NW_018247172.1:0-815 GCF_001263595.1 Phalaenopsis equestris
GAGTTGGAGTTAATTTATTGGAAAGATTTGGACTTGTAACTCTAATTTTAGGTAGCCTAAAAATTAGGTTATATCCTTGTGTTAGAAAGTCAAAATGTGTTTCTATTGGCTCGATGGTTGTCCTACTTAATATATTAGCCTAATTTTTTATGGTTGGGATTACAATTCTAATCTTAAAGATGGTCAGGATAATGAATTCTGACCTTAATGGTTAGTGTGAAACTCCTTAAGTAGAATTAAATTTCATTCTTAAACATCAAGACACTTTTTGGTTTAATGTTGAAATTTCAATTGAAACTTCAAGTTAAGTGCTCTTAGGCTGGAGCAAAACTAGGATGGGCAGCCTTCTGGGAAGTTGCACCAGCAGAGTAAGACAGTGAGGCCAATAGGCCAAAGTGAATAATACATTGATGTGTGAGAGTTCAAACTGTCATGACTGGTATCAGAAAAGTGCACCAGTAGAAATGAGAACTAAATGTCATACAAAACAAAGTACTATGTCATGGAGCCACTTCTTGAACCCTTAATGGGACAAAGTGCTACATGGTGGGAGTCACCTTATGCACTGTAGGGGTCACCTCTAGAATCCTTTCCACCTAGTAGATGATTATAGGATACGAGAACCGACGAACATATTAGCTACTTATCAGATTGAGTTAGTATAATATTTCACATTTTTTAGAGATTTAGATTAGTCAGATAGCATGCACATTTGTTTTTTTAAATGTTTATACTACATCAAATTGAGTTTGTATAATATTTTACATTTTTATTTTGAAATCTAGCTTGTGCGAACTATTTTGGTGTTTAAGTAT
>NW_018247173.1:0-1357 GCF_001263595.1 Phalaenopsis equestris
ATTTGCATGAAGGTATTCGCATGAAATGGATTCTTAATTGCATCAAAATTCAAAAACTTCAGACATTAGTCCAATCTTTAATGAATCTAATTTGATTTTATATATCATGAACTGCAATTAATGTCTTCAACTCCTCCCTTGTCCTCATGAACTTGCACCCAATAATATGCTAAACAATTAAACATATCTTGTTCTTGAAGATATATTCAATGATGAAATTGTGTCAATAACAAATGGTAAATTCCATAAATATCTTTTACTTTGCTTTCAGAACATTACCATACATCCGTTTACTTATTGCTTTCTTACTGTTTTTCAAAAATTTTGATAGTGGTTAGCTACTGTGGAGAATATATCTACTATAGTGTGATAACTATAAGAAAAACTATTGTCCGATTTTTCTCTATATAATACAGAGAGAGAGAGAGAGAGAGATTCAACAAAAGGACCCTAAATTGCAAAAGCATATCTTTCACATCCTGATAAGCATGATTGATATCATAAGATAAACTTGTCAAAGTCAAATCAACCTGAGTTGGGTATATTTGATGGAAACCAACTAACCTATATTCATCAAAAATATCAAGCAAATCAGTAAAATGATCACCACTTTTATTTTATTTTGTAATTTCTAAGTTCATGGTTATGAATGTATTTCACCTTCAATTATTTAGACATGTCTATGATGATAGGCCCTATGTGGCCCAAATGTATTCTTTATTAATCAAATTCCTTGGTTTGGTTTGATTTCAGTTGGTTGGTTTAATTATTGGTTTGAGTATTTGATATATTGTCTGTTTTATGGCAACAAGAAACTTAATTAATGGTAATAGAAGCCTTCAAGTTAAGGGTTCATAGTTAATTAGTATTGCTTACTACTAAACATATTCGAATTACGTGATTCTTCACTCTCTTACCACTAGCTCTTAAATGAGAATTCGCCCATGTTTATCAAGAGCAATTCTTCGGTCGATGATACTATCGTTTAGAAAATATGTTTATCCAAATCTATTTTGCTTATCCTAATCCAATTGCTTTCGCATGATTTCAGTAACATATCGCCGAATATGTAACAATATATTCAGGCTTATGTTCTCGCCATCTCCACAGGTTTCTATGGATGCTATAGATTGTCCATTATCCATGATGGATTACAAAAGTGTAATTGATTCACTGGTTTTAAATTTGAATAGCGCCCACCCCATGCATAGCAACATCCATCTACATAAAGGGGTAGATAGATGGTGAACTTGATTTTAAAAATGGGGAAAATCGAGACGCGTAATAAGACTTCTTGCTTGGTGAAAATATCACTCCATTTCAATCTTTTGTTAGTTGGGTTGGATACTAATCCCTT
>NW_018247174.1:0-1701 GCF_001263595.1 Phalaenopsis equestris
TATATATATTAGATGACAACTTTATTACAATCACCACATTTTAACAGATCGGGTGGGAAAAAAAACAATTTCTTACCACATAAACTTCATTAAAGTTGAATGGTTATTCTGTAATGATTGGGAGGGGGTGTTAAATGATCAGATGTGATGATGGTTCTTCAGCAAGAACGATAGAGCTAACCGAACCAGAGGTTGGTTGAGAAGTATATGGTGGCTCTCTTTGGGGGGCCAAGGGGTGGGGGGAGGGAAGTGCTAATTGATGTTGGCATGTCCCTAAATTTGATATAGTTTTTGGAGGGGGAAATGGTTGGAGCATTCCTAGATTGACTTTTCCTCTATTAAGAGGATAATAGAAGGAAGCAGTAAGTTGGAGATTTGGAGCAGGATAAATTATTATGAGCAAAGGTTTTACAAGTCATAGAATCTGCCTTCCACTCATACATGATTGGTTGCAAGATATATTTCATTGACATAAATAGTGAGGAAATTAGACTCAATAATATTAGAGCGAATATGAATGTTCACTGTAGCGAAGATGAGTCTTGATCTCTTGGCAATAAGGGAATCCACAATACTAGGAATGTCAATCTTACTCATAATTTTTTATATGTCGCTCTTAGTTAAATAACAAAGAGGTAAATTTGGAAGTTTAATTCAGATAGGAATTTCCTTGAAATATTCTTTGATCAGTTGAAATAAAAGGTTCCCTTCTAAAAAAAAAGTTTGTCATTTATAAATCACATACCTCTTTCCAAAATCTTTCACACGAGTAAAATTAAAAAGAAAAAAAACCTTCTATAAGTGAGATTGGGTTTATTCTGCATTTCAGGTCCTAAATTTTTTAAACAAGTCGTGAGAGATTACCATAAATAACCATTTTCTGAGAGCATCCCGATAAGAGTCAGACTTCATCTCTTGGAACCTTCTTTAACTTTATCTTCTGTGAAGCTGATTTTTTCCTAATCATAAGTAATAAATTAGAGATTAGAAATAAAGGAGTTTGGTAGATGTGATACTACTAGCCATTTCAAGTTCATAGACTGGGGAAATCCAAAAATAGAAGCATAAGAAGAGGAAGAAAGAGGGGGAAAACTCCCCTCCTCGAACCACATAGAGAAGGAAAGTAATATAAAAAAACACACCATACTTCACATGATTTGCCCATGACATCTCATTGAGAAGATGATGATATAGACATCAGCCAACTCATAAATCAACATGTATGTATTGTCTAACCTGTAATGATGATCTTCACTTCAACAGCTGGTTGGTCTCGAGGGATAATTGTTAAGAGATTTGCAAATGAGATCTGCAAGGCACTTCGAAAGGCCAGCCCGACAGGTCAATTCAGTAAATAATTTCAACGGATCTGCTCGATAATAAAAAAAATGTGTGGGCCAAGCCTTGTGATAAAATGCGAGCTATGATGTACTTCAAATATTCATTAGATATGCCTAGACCATGAAGGCCATACTAACTTCTAAATAATTTTTGCATAATTTTATATCTAAGAATACTAATCAAGACAACTTTTAGTTGGTGAAGACGGCCGCTGGTGACTTGTTAGACGGTTGCTTGACCGTCAGAGGTATTTATTTTACCAATCATCATGAGAAGTATACTTGTGACATATTTTATTAACATCTGGTGAATTATTTTTAAAAACCTATAGAAAATTTTATATTTTTAATTAATACATAT
>NW_018247174.1:1721-3075 GCF_001263595.1 Phalaenopsis equestris
ATATATCATTCAATTCCTATGTATTTAGATATGTACCGTCTACCTTTTATCTTGTTTGCATTTATACTGTCGAAATCTTTCATGTAATATCGAAAAATATCATCATTTTAAATGTATTTAAAATGTATTTAAAAATGTATTTAAAAATGAAATGATTATTTACATAAATAAATAAGATGACATAAATATGTAGAACGCCCATGCCTGGCTATTAGGTAAATATATCGGCGTGTTATGATAGTGTGTTAATGATTGGACATTTTCTTCCATACTGAAAAATCTCGTGCAAAAAGCTCCGTATTTTGAATACATTTAAAACGCACAAAAATTAAAAAAAATATATAATCTCTCCATCCGAATACATTACACACGGTTGAACCAAAGGACGCCCAGATTCCTTTCAAAATGTAAAATTATATCATAATTAAACATCGAGATATTTAGAGTAATATATTATTTAATAAAGGGATAGGTAACTTAAGAACGGGAGATTAATCAAAATTATTTTCATATTAAAAAAATATTAAAGTTCTTATATTATTTTATAGTAATGCGTCAGAAATTTTCTACACTGCGTCTTGACACCACCGGTTCAGATAAAACCAGTCCGTTGACTCGAGGCAAGCACGCAATGGAATAAATTAATCTCTCTCTTCTTAAAATAATGTAAATTTGATTAGAATAGTGGTGCTTTTACTTGTACTTAAAACTGTTCATTTAGGGCTGCTCTGCTAACTCCACGTAAAGCCGCTTCCTTATATGCCAAAATGTTTAACTCGCATATTAAAGAGTTCTTTATTTGTCGTGGAGCGCCGAGTCGAGCTCATCTGTCAAAATATATGGGCTAGCCCGAGGTTGATTATTAGGGAAGATCATCATTATATACAAGTATATAGTTCAATTTTTATGACGTCAGCTGACACTCACAACACAATCTTTTCACCGAGACATTATGGACAAACATATTATCGTACTGAATATAATTATATATTTCATTTTTCTTATGTATAAAAGAAAGTTGGAGAGGTTTTATAGAGAGCATATTTTCAGGACTCTTAAAACAGTTTTACTCTCTCTCTCTCTCTCTCTCTATGGGAGAAGCATATATCCTTCATGCCCAAGAGTCCTGGGAACATAAGAGAAAGAAACGCAAGCTCTAGTAAGACATCTATCATCTTTTATTATACATTCCTCCAGAAAATATGATATTTCTAAGGTCGTATGAACTCAAGAATACTACAAAGCCTCACTTTCTAAGAAGAGTTAACATATATACAAGTCATAGCTATTTCTCATGCGCTTAAAAATTCGAGTGTCACACCCTACACTCGAGGGGAATCCCAAACCACACACA
>NW_018247175.1:0-1827 GCF_001263595.1 Phalaenopsis equestris
CGACATGCCCCACATGCCCCGACACTACAAAATAATTGTCTAATTTTTTTTTAGATCCGAACTAGTATGGAACACACCTCAACAGCGCATCAGAGACAAACTTATCACAATTTTGAGAAAATGAGACATGGGAGTTAGAAAATTATAAATATATATATAGCCTTAATTATTTCTCATAGGAGAAATCACCCTATCTCTCGTCATGTTGAACCTACCTATAACATTTGTCAAAATAAAACATTGACGGTGCATCCAATATTCGTAGAAGTCGAGCATTAGTTATTCCTTTTCTGTAATCATAATTTTTTTTATATTTTAGTAGATAAGTTGGAGTATAAGTTTATGAATTCTTTTAAATTTTTTTATATTTTAGTATCGTGTCGTGTCCGTATCTCTGTGCCCATGTCAGTGTTTTATGGGTGTGTGATAGGTGGATTAGCTTATTCACTAGTTTCTGGTATCTATCATTTTCCACTAATGTCTTTTCTTCCCCTAAATATAACATTTGTCAAAATTTATATGAGTCTTTGCAAGTCTGCACTCCATCATTCTTGTCTCTTTTAGTAGGTCTAGAATATACTTTCTTTGGGATATCACAATACCCATCTTGGACTTGACCACTTCAATGCCTAGAAAATATCTCATCGTTCCTAGATCCTTAATTTCAAACTCAGTGATAATAATCTCCTTAATCTTCTCAATATCTTTTTTATTATCTTCTGTCGGAATCATATCATCTACATAGACAATGAGTATAACTTTTTTACCTCACTGTGTATGCTTTATGAATAATGTATGACCTGGTTGACATTAGATGTACCCATTAGATCTCATAGTCTTGGCAAATTTGTCAAAGCAAGCTATTGAAAATTATTTGAGGCCATAAAGTGACTTTCTTAGTTTACAAACCGAATGTTTGAGTCATTTTTCAGTCCTTGTGGGATTTCTATATACACTTCTTACTCGAGGTTTTCATTCAAAAATGTATTCTTGATATCAAGTTGATGTAGTTCACACTTAAGATTGAGAGATTAAATGTTTATTATTTTTCTCCCTTATTTTTAGGTTGATGACATTATTTGTTTTAATATGCTTCTATTGAGAACTTGATTTAGCGTTCTTTACATTCAAAATGTAATGTTATTCATTTTCTCTACTGGATCTCCCAAACGAAACTATGTTGTGATTCTCTTGCAAGTCACTAAAGACCGTCCTTTTGTTTAGAGATGCAGAACCTTACAGCTCGGATTTGTTGGGAGCTGGTGAAGAAAGAGGGATATCTTGCTATATGGCAGAAGCCTTTGAAAAACTCTTGCTATCTTAGTCGCAGTCCTGAAGTTCAACCTCCACTGTGTGATCCAGAGGATGATTCAAATGGTGTCTGGTATGTTGATCATGCAATTTTTAGTTCTTGACTACTAGAAAAAACTACTTGACCTTTTTTGGTTTTTTGTATATTAATTGGCTACTGTTCAACCACAACATACTTGGTTATTGAATCGTATATTTGAAATATATTTACAGTGGTAGTTTTTTGGTTTCCTTAAAAATAACTTCGCCTGCTAAACCTGACTGAAACTTGGAATGAGTTTGGTTGGCCAAATCCAAGAATGTTCTGGTCTTTGTTTAAATATGGATGTCAGTTTAATTCTTGACTCGTGGAATGCAGAATCAAACTCAATTTTTTCTCCCATATTTGTACCCTTAATGATCTAGTCATTACCTTTTTTTTTTTTTTGGTGAAATGTGGAAAATTCACAAAATGCTTGCGTGCGCATGCAAACACACACACACACACATACATACACATGCATATATATATATATA
>NW_018247175.1:1967-2829 GCF_001263595.1 Phalaenopsis equestris
ATATATATATATATATATGGAAATATTAATTAACATTTGTTACTGATGAATAAATTTCCCTTTTGTTTCATTTTTTTTATTTCCTTATTATTATTTTTCCTTGCAGGTATGCTGATCTCAAAGCATGCGTCACTCAACTCCCTGATGGTCCTGGTTCCAACGTTACAGCATGGCCCGCTCGCTTGCATGATCCACCACTGAGACTCCAAGGTGTAGGGATGGATTCTTACTTAGCCAAAACTGAACTATTTAGGGCAGAAACAACCTTTTGGAATTATATTGTTGAAGGCTATATCCGTATTTTCCACTGGAAGAAGTTGAACATGCGTAATGTTATGGACATGAGAGCCGGATTTGGAGGGTATAAACTACATTCTGCTGCCTTTTTTTTCTCTTAGAAGCACCATTCCCGCCCATCTTCAAGAACTGCAAAAAAATCAAAAAAAAAGAAAAGAAAAGAAAAAGAAAAGGCACCATACCTTATTTTGGAATTGATGTTCAAAGTTTATAAGAAATGAGAAAAATGAAGGGGACTTTAGATCTCTTTAAAACTAAGCACAAGTTAGCATCTTTTGATTAAGGATGAATTTCATTGAGGTCCTAGAGCTTAACTATATTTATAATCTTGTTATTTTCAAATAATACTCATTAGCTTTTTCATGTAAGAAAATTTTATTTTTTAGTCCCGAGCATTTCTCTTTTTTCTCCTTTCAATCTGATTTTTTTTTTGTTTGCATTTTGTTAAAGAAAAGCTAGATCTAATTATTACTAGACATCTGGTGATTTTTTACAAACTGATTTTTGTCATCTAAAACCACCTGCTGATCGAAAATTTATATATGAATATTACCGGGCTTGTGAT
>NW_018247176.1:0-425 GCF_001263595.1 Phalaenopsis equestris
AATAAATGAGAGGGAGAGTTTTAAATAGAAAAGTGTAATAAAGTAAAATAAAAATGAATAAATAAGAAAAGAATAAATAATAAAAAATAAGATATATAAACATAATAAACAAAATAACACACACACACACACACAATAATAATAATAATAATAATAATAATAATAATAATAATAATAATAATAATAATAATAATAATATACAAAAAAATGTATATGTAAATAAGAAATATGATATAATAATAATAATAATAATATATAATGATAACATATAATAATAATGATAATAAGACGTATACTTATTTAAATAGTAATAATATATAAGTAAAAATAATAAAATACCATAATAACAACAATAATACTATAATAATATATAGGTAGTGATAGTAATAATATTTATTTATAATGATAATAATAATATGTAAATA
>NW_018247177.1:0-440 GCF_001263595.1 Phalaenopsis equestris
ATGTTTTATTTCAGGTTGATGATTTTTAGCACTTGCAGCAAAAAGGATGGAATTTGGAATAAAAATGGAGTTTTGGAATGAAATACTCAGCACCGACGGTGCCATTTGACAGAAGGCACAAACTTAATCCGGGCCAAGGGTGCCTACGATGCCTCGTGGGTGTTGCAGGACTGAAGGTGGGGGAGGGGCAGTTGGTGCAGGACAAAAATCTACAAAATTCGTCGAATTTGGATGCTTTTTGAAGAGTTATTTAATGCACCTCTTGGAAAACTGACATTATGCTTTAATTAGACCAGAAATTGATCAAAAAAAGGAGTTTGCTAGTGTGTCATTGAGTTTCCTTTAATGTTTAATTGTGTGTATTGAGCAGTGTAGTGAGTCTAAGTGTGACTTCTACTAAGAGTTGTTGGAGAGAGAGAGAGGTGAGAGATTTCTTCTTC
>NW_018247178.1:0-328 GCF_001263595.1 Phalaenopsis equestris
ACAGACAGAAGAGTCAGGCTCTAGCTCCAAAAGTGGAGAGATCGCTTCAACTAAAGAACAACTCGTCAAGGGCTTACGACCAAATAACACTCAGGAGAATATCCAAGCTGATCTCGTAAAAGAAAAAACAGAGTCAAAGTGGAGAACATGTGAAACCAATCTGCATCACTAAATCTGCCCCAACCAATAAGTGTTGCAAGTGTCACAGATTTGGCCATGCTGAATCAGACAACACAACAGGAAGGTGTTTTTCACAGAGAAAAGCATTCTTGAAAAATTAAGTAATGATACAGTATACCTTGAAGACGGCGAGGGCACAAAACAGGAG
>NW_018247180.1:0-449 GCF_001263595.1 Phalaenopsis equestris
GAATACGTGTTCCACCAGGGTCAGTTGTGCATTCCTCGGTGTTTACTAAGGGAAGTCATTGTCCAAGAAGTCCACAGTGGAGAACTAGCAGGTCATTTCGGCAGGGACAAGACCCTCGCCCTTGTAAGTTATCATTTTTTTGGCCAAAAATGACGAGATGTAGAACGACATGTCAAGCAATGCAGGATTTTTCATCTAGCAAAGACAAGAGCTCAGAACTTCGGATTATATACACCACTTCCAGTACCAAAGGCGTCGTGGGTGAACGTTAGCATGGATTTTGCGTTAGGACTTCCAAGGATCCAAAGAAATAAGGACTCCGTAATGATTGTAGTAGACAGATTCTTCAAGTTGACCCACTTTGTACCCTGTCACCGGATACTAGACGCTTCTCACATCTCCGATCTATACTTCAGAGATATTGCAAGGTTGCATGAAATTCCTAAGAC
>NW_018247181.1:0-412 GCF_001263595.1 Phalaenopsis equestris
TAAAGGTGGTGAATTAATTTCTCATTTGACATATGCAGATGATTATATTATCTTCTGCAACATGGGTAAAAACAACATTAAGCATATTAATAAGATTCTCATTCATTTTGAAACAGTGCCGGGTATGCATTTAATAAACTCAAATGTCAATTCTATGCTAGTAAATGGGGGCCTGTTGACAGGAGACAATGGTGTATATAAATATATATATTTAAGGCATTCACAATTATCTATAAATAATTATGACAAGTTCATGCAACTTGTATTATACAGCCCTTTAAACTCAAATTAACGGCCATAAATAATAGCACAGTCTTTCTAATTACCTTCTCTCTTCATCTCTTTTCTCTTTGTGAAATGCAACCATTTCTAATGTTATCTATAGCGCAAACAAAATTGTAAATCAATTTAT
>NW_018247182.1:0-353 GCF_001263595.1 Phalaenopsis equestris
ACTGCACTTGTTGAAAAAGACCTTCAGCTGAGGCAGGATATTGCCCATGCAGTGGAAGTTGTTAGCAGATACAAGAATAACCAAGGAAAATGCTTGGAGGTACAAGACTGCGTTTATGCTGATAAATCAGCTGAGGGTGTTACTCTTGAGAAACTGAAGTTGTGCTCGACTTCAGCTGGTCTTCTGGCATGAAGATCAGAGGTTTGAGTTGCAGAGGTGGAGGATATCACGTTTGAGGAAAAGGGAAGTGCAGCCAATGGATAGTGCCGTTAGTGTCCCAGTCTCCAAGTGGGAGAATTGTTGAGGAAGGTGGAGATCCGGTTCACTTCCTATTACGGCAGATTCTTTGATAA
>NW_018247183.1:0-715 GCF_001263595.1 Phalaenopsis equestris
TGTGTGTGTGTGTGTGTGTGTGTGTGTGTGTTGCAGTAGTTCATATCAAATCTAGTACGTAACAAATATTTGGAATGAATCTCTTATATCTTTTAAAATACATTACATTTAATTGATAGCTTATCGTTAATGTATAGCTGAAAGCTTTGGGGTCGTCTTCAACTTTAAGGTCTAGACAGTTTGGTAAGATCAATTCGATCGATTGACTCAATTAGAGAATTATAACCAATACCTCGCCAATGGCAATCTACATACAAAATGTCCGGCTAGACTGAAGCAGCTCGATCACTCGTCAAGAAAGCCCAATTTGCTTAACAAACTAGTTGGCAAAACTATCCACGAGATCAACCCGACCAAGAAGATCAATTCGCATCATGGCCGAGTTGATCGACAGGGACGTTGCCAAAAATATAAGCCTGAGAAAAGATATTTAATAGAATGTAGTTGCCTATATATGACGTTATCAGAATACTACTAATTATAATGCCCCTGCTAGAAGAAACTGTCATTTTTTTTCAACCATCAAATTGGAGCATTATTTATGAATGTCATGATCAAATCATTAAGAATTTGATAAAAATAAAAATATAGATTAGGCTTTTATTTTGAATTTATTTTTTTTGCGTGAATTTAAAAAAACAAATAAAAGAGAGTGCTAATTTTATAACTAACAACACTTGGACCATTGAAATTTATTTTTAGATTAATACTATAT
>NW_018247183.1:2364-3448 GCF_001263595.1 Phalaenopsis equestris
ATATATAAAACGAGATAGAGATGACACGAGTGATTTTTTTTTGTGGAAAGTTCGAAAGAGAAAAAAATCATGAGCCTAGCCCGTTGAACTGACTTCACTATTTAGATGAATGTTACAAAATTTTGGCTACCCTTGACTAACATAAAATAATATTACAAGACTTTGAAAAAATATTGGAGAAATGACAACGTCTCATCTATGATGATGGAAAATCGATGATAGGGGGTATGTGACAAAGATTTGGATTCATTATCACTTTTGGCAGAGGCTGCTAGGCAACAATGATCTAGCAACTGTAGTAGTAATAACCAACCGACAGTGATTTGACAATGGTGATTTGACAATAGTGATGTCCCATGATGGCAGTGGTGGCCAAGCAACTGTGATCCAATGATAAGAACGGTGGCAGTCGGGCGTTAGTGGTCCGACATTGATGATGCTCTAATGAAGGTGGTCTGGTGCGACAGCGTTAGTGGTTGAAAGATGATGATCTGATGACAGTGAGGGTGTACCATAATAGTGGGGATGACCATGTGACCATGATTCAACATAATGGCGGCCAAGAGATGATGATGTTGAATAACGAGATCTGAGAGATGATCATCTGACGATGTCGACGGAGTACCAGAATAGTGACGGTTTTCGGGCAACAGTGATTCGTCGTAGCAGTGGTTGAGAGATGATGATCCGACGATGATGGTGGTATTCCGATAATGGTGGCTCGACGGTGACCCAGCTATAGTGGTATGAAGGTGTTTCAATATCGTTCGAGTGATGGTGGTCTTATGATAATAACAACCCAACGACAATTGTCCAACATGACGACGATGGTCGTGTAACTGTGGTCTAGTAACGAAGGTCTGAGATGGTTGCATGATCGAGTCAGTGGCAGTTGTCTAATTACGGTGGATCAATGGGGGTCATGGCAGCTCGACAACGGTGGTCCAACAATGGTGGCTTGATGCAAACTAAAGTAACCCAATGGTAGGAGAGGCAATAGTTAGATGTTGATCGAATGTCGGCAGTCTGGTGGTGATGATGGTCTAATGGGGCAGTGTTGACCTCACTTTTGGTTGAGGTCTAG
>NW_018247184.1:0-386 GCF_001263595.1 Phalaenopsis equestris
GCCCGCCGACGGTGCCCTAGACGCCGCCGACGGCGAGATTTTCCTGAAACTTAGGATTTGAATTCTAATTAAGCGCACCGACAGTGCCATCAACCCCGCCGACGGTGATCTCACGAAAAACACCTTTAGCTGTGATTTTGACCAGTTAACCGCCACTATTCATCATCCCCTTCCTCCGAAAAAACGCCATTTTCGACCTAGGGCTTGAGAGATCTTGGATTAGGAGGCAATTTCAAAGCTTTTTAACTCCGGATTTGATCATCTCTAGGTAAGAGCTTCACTCCAAGCTAAAAATATTTGATTTCCACCATGAATTTCTCCCACATTGAGGAGATCCAAAAAATGTGGGAATGTAAAGAAAATTTGGGAAGAGATTCATGGATTTT
>NW_018247184.1:501-870 GCF_001263595.1 Phalaenopsis equestris
GTTGAGTTCAACGAGTCTCGCTTCGTCAATGTGATGGCTCAGACAAAATTTACTTCCATATTGAAAGGAAAGAAGTGCATACAAGATCAAGTTTTTGAAAGTCCGGGAGGAGAAATCAAACGAGTTATTGCAGAGTGGAGGTGGCAAAACTTTTGTTACACCACCAATAAAGCTGATGCAAATGTTATGAAGGAGTTTTACGCCAATGTGATTTATTCTAATGACGGAATTGTTCAAGTGTGTGGATTCCATGTTGAGTTTACCACCGCCCGCATCAACACTTTTTACGAAGTCCCACTCTTATATCTGTCACTATGAATCCTTTAGAACAAATGAAGGCCCCCTCAATAATGTGATCAACTTTCTTAC
>NW_018247185.1:0-1633 GCF_001263595.1 Phalaenopsis equestris
ATTTTCTAATCCTTCTAACAGTACGTTCTAATTCCCAATTGTAGGGTATAAAATTTTCAGGTCCAAAGTTACGCATACAATTTGAATTCAGTACTCCCAGTACTCCGTAATTTAATTAAATAAATATAAATATAAAAATAAGTTGCAATTTAAGTAAAAATTTTCTAATAATCCTAATTTGTCCGCTACTCTCATCGTAATTTTACTCACTCACTCCCCGGCAACGACATCAAAAACTTTGAGAGAGAATTTATATATGCAATTAATTATAAGATAAATATGGATGTATTAAATATTCAATAATTATAAAGTCACACTTATCAACGCAAGTATATGTATCGCTCAAGTAATATAGGGCTCTAATGGAGTCCTAGATATCGATCCCACAGGGAGTAGTTTAGAATTACGGACTAAGACCTTTAGAAAATCAATACTTAATCACAACAATGCAGTTCAAATTGCTTATTTGTCACTAATAGGCAATTGAAATAAATATATAATTTAATAACTAATAATTGAAATAAATAGATAATTTTAATAACTAATAAATAACTAATGATATAAAGTAGGGTTTAATTGTGATATTCAATATATAATAAAGCATCCTTCTCCTATAGTGAAAGTTATAGTGAATGGATAAACTGAATTAGTTCAATTATATAGTGTCAAATAGGAGCATACTTATTCTTTACCTTTTGGTCCAGGAATAAAGAATATCGACTAATCCTATGCTTCTTTACTGAATCTATGGCTAGGCTGGGAGGATACCAGCTCTCACTTCAGAGCTCTCATGTTCCCCTCATTCGAGGGCTAACATCTACACTTCAACACCCAAACGATAGGACCGAATTGGGGATTTTAGTCTGTCACTCCAAAATCTCCAATTCTACGCCCGATAATAATATTTCCCAATTTATTTGCTTCCAACTTCCAAGGGCTTTGACCTCCCTGAATCTTGGATGTAATCTTCACTTTAGTTGTAAAACTCAACATATTTTAACAAATCAATTGAAAAATTTTCATGGCTTTGCCAATTCAATTCACCATTTCACAAATGTTGAGACAAGGAGAAAGACAGAGAAAACTACTCAGAACTCATGAGGAAAGCACAACAAAACTCGGAATTCATATATAAAATCAAAGTCATACAAACTACAACAAGTAAATAACTTATCTCTAAATTCTCCCCAAGAACACTCCTCAAAGTTTCTTTGAATCTCTTCCCTTCTTTACAGCACACAGAATTCCTCTTCGAAGTAGCAAGGAGGAAGAAATCTCTCACTTTCCCTCAACTCTTACAATTTCTCAAATAAATTCTCACAATTGTTACACACTAATGGAACCTCTCTAACCTTTAGGGCCTCTGGACTCTCACCACCTCCTCTAGACTGTCTCAATTTTCAGTCAAAATGTTCTTTTAAAGTTGTGGTTGAGCTTTCCCAAGAGTTGCCTAAGCATACATTCAAAATTTGGCCTTATCGAAAGCTTGAGTAGGCATAACCATCGATCTCGCCGTCGGCGGCCTTAAGGGCGCCTTCGGTGAGCTTTTGAAGAATTTTGTCCTGTAGTCTCGAGAAAAACTCGTCGTCGGCGGGGTCGAGGGCGCCGTCGGCGGCCTTGGTCAACTCTCCAC
>NW_018247185.1:1735-3900 GCF_001263595.1 Phalaenopsis equestris
CACATTATTTGGTGTCTGAATCAGAATTCTCTCCCCCCCGCCGTTTTGTAATAACTTGTTCAATTTTTCCTCCTCAACTCTCAAAAACACGATCTTGTATACATTTTTTCCCTTCAAATACTGAAGTAAATCTCGACTGAGCATTTGCATTGACGAAGCGAGACTTTTAAACTCAAGTTACCTCTTTTGTCGTGGAGCCATGTCAATCAAATCAAAATTATGAAAAAAATTCCAAAATAAACTTCAAATACTCAAATAATGGCTTCCAAGAGTGACTCTAAGAGTTCAAATCTAAATTCCATGAATTTCTTCCAAATATTTTCTCCATATTCTCAATTTTTTTTAAATTTTTTTGGTTCTCCTCAATGTGAAAGAAATTCAAGGTGAAAATCAAGTATTTTTAGTTTCGAGTGAAGCTCTTACCGAGAGATGATAAAATCTGGTGTCTAAATGCCTTGAAATTGCCTAAATCCAAGACCTTCAAACCCTAGATCAAAATTTTCATTTTTTAAGAGGAAGGAGATGATGAATAGTGGCGGTTCGGCATCTCGCTGTCGGTGGGGTCGTCAGCGCCGTCGGCGGGGTCGTCAGCGCCGTCGGCGAGCTCTATTGAATTAAATAGCCTAAGTCTCTGGAAAAATCAACCGTCGATGGCGGCGTCGGTGAGATTTTCAAAATTGGTTCAATTTCCAAATTTTTGTGATTTTAATCAATTTCAAGCCTCGTTGACATTCGTTCAATCATTCTAGACATAAACTTTAAGTGATTAAATGATGTACTAACACAAATAAACATTCACAACACAAAACATCACAATTATATATAAAATCCAAGGGTTACAATACACGTTACACAACACATATAAGTTTGGTATTTTCTCAACCTTAATCATCAATTAAGTGTCGCAATCCAAGCCACAATACTCTAAACGCTGAAAACAAACATTTTATGGTCAATCTCAACTATACTGAGATCTAAAAGCAAAATTCGAAAGTAAAGCAAACACATAATGTCAAATCAAATCACACACATAGACATATATGTAGTAAAATAAATCTACTATAAACTAACAATACTTTCAAACAAAAACACTATAATCACAATAAAAATAAAGATAATTATGGGTTGCCTCTCATGAAGCGCTTGGTTTAACGTCGTCAGCCCGACCTATTCAGGTGACATTAAGGTTGACTTATCATTGACTGACCATTAGAACCTCTTTAAAATTTGGTCTTTTACCCTCAAAATACGGCTTTAATCTGTGTCCATTTACTTTAAATCTATTCTCAATATTTTGATCTTCAATTTCAATAGCTCCGTAAGTATAAACTCGAGTTACAGTACATGGTCCTAACCAACGAGACTTCAATATCCCAGAGAATAACTTCAGCCTTGTATTGTAAAGCAAAACTTCTTGTCCTGGTTCAAAGTTCTTCTGGTTAATCTTTCGATCATGCCATAAATTTAGTTTCTCCTTATAAATTATGTTTTTATCATAAGATTCATTTCTTAATTCTTCCAATTCATTCATTTGTAACAATCTCTTCTCACTAGCATCTTTCAAATTATAATTAAATTCTTTAATCACCCAATATGCTTTATGCTCCAATTCTACTAGTAAGTGACAAGTCTTTCCAAAAATTAGCCTGTAAGGAGTCATTCCAATAGGAGTTTTATAAGCAGTCTTGTACAGTCCTGTAAGCCCATAATGCGCTATCTAGTCTAGTGGACCAATCTACTCTACTAGGGTTTACAGTCTTTTCAAGTATTTGTTTAATCTCTCTATTAGAAACTTCAACTAACCCACTGGTTTGAGGGTGATAGGCAATAGAGATCCTATGAATAATATTAAACTTTTCTGCCAATCTCTGAATGTATTTATTCCTAAAATGGGATCCTCCATCAGTAATAATCATTCTCAGTATTCCCTATCTAGTGAAAATATTTTTCATTAAAAATCTTGAAACACTTTTAGCGTCACAGCAAAATAAAGCTTGTGCTTCAATCCACTCTGAAACATAGTTTACTGCAATTAATATGTATACTGCCGCAACTAATATGTATAAGTTCCCAGATGAAGGAATAAATGGTCCCATGAAATCTAATCCTCAAACATCAAAGATCTCAACTTCTAACATGAAATTCAGAGGCATTTCATTTCTTCT
>NW_018247185.1:4072-4594 GCF_001263595.1 Phalaenopsis equestris
TTGTTTATATAAATAAGGCTCATCCCAAAAATATGCTTTCACATCATGAATGAATTTTCTTTGTTGTTGCAATGTCAGCATAAGTGACAAAATATCACTTACAATATAATTAACAATATCAGCATACCATGGTATTTTCTACTCATTGATATTATAGAGTTGTTCATCAGGGAAACTGTTTGTAATTTCAATGTCGGTGTCAGATAATTTATTATATTCTAATCTCGACCAATGATCAACAATTTGATTATCAGTTCCCTTTCTATCAATAACCACAAAATAAAAATCTTGCATCAAAAGTATCCATCTAATTAATCCTTGGTTTGACATCCTTCTTTTGCATCAGATATTTATTAGCAGAGTGATCAGTGTGCACAACACATTTAGTCCCAATTAAATAAGATTTAAATTTGTCTAAAGCATACACAATGGATAGTAACTCTTTTTTAGTAACAATATAGTTAATTTGAGCATCATTAAGAGTTTTACTAGCGTAGTATATAACTTTAAAAATCTTTTTAT
>NW_018247185.1:4842-6931 GCF_001263595.1 Phalaenopsis equestris
GCAACCATAAATTGACATTTCTCCCAATTTAGAACTAAATTAGTTCTTTCGCATAACTCCAAAACTTTTTCAAGATAATTTAAGCATGTGTCAAATGATGTTCCAAATACAGAGAAATCATCCATAAACACTTCTATTCCATCATCAATTAACTTACTAAATATAAACATCATACATCTCTAGAATGTTTCAGATGCATTACATAATCATTTAACACTTCTATTCCATCATCAATTAACTTACTAATTCCTTTAATATCAGCTAAGGTCCAACCAAAAACTTTCTTATATCTTTTTAATGTATCCAAAATTCTTTTCTCTTGCAAATTATTTAAGTCTGAAGATAAAATAACAGGTAATGTAGATGAGTTTCCCAAAAACACATACTTCAAGTGGTTAGACAATATTTTCAACTCAAGTTCAGGTGGTTTTATAATTGACGAAACTAGATTCTTATCACCATTTCCTGTAATATCTAGCATCTCAAATCTTTCTTGAACATTATCTAATGCTTCATTTTCTATTTTATCTAAAAGAATTTCATCTTTTTCTTTAAATTCTTTTTTCTCTTAAAAATATTCTTTAAAATGCTCGTTCAATAGATGTTCATTAACTTCCATGCGAAAACATTCATTATCTCTTTCAATAGCAGGGTATTTCATAGAATTTGCAATGTTAAAAGTCACTTCTTGATCGTTAACTCTCATAGATAATTCTCCCTTTTGAACATCTATCAAAGTTCTTCTAGGAGTAGCTAAAAAAGGTCTTCCTAAAATTATATGTATTTCTTTATCTTCCTCCATATCTAAAATAATAAAATCCACAGTAAAGATAATTTTATCTACTTTTACTAGCACATCTTCTATTACTCCATTAGGATAAGTAGCTGAACAATCCACTAACTGAAGAGTTACAGAAGTAGGTGACGATTCTTCTAATCCTAATATTTTGAAAATTGGTAGACGGATAAAATTAATGCTGGCTCCTAAATCACATAAAGCTCTTCCATAAAATCTTTCTCCAATAACACATGGTATAGTTAAACTACCTGGATCTTTTAATTTTTTATAAAGTTTTTTCTAAATAATTGCACTACACTCTTCGCTAAGTGCAACAGTCTCATTATCAGTAAACTCCACATAATTGGGCATTTGCTCTAAAGCTTCTACAAAAGAAATATTTACCGTTAGTTTCTACGAAAGGAATATTTACCGTTAATTTCTTAAGAATTTCTATAAACTTGGAAAATTATTTATTCTTTTTGTGTTGCTTCAATCTTTGAGGAAATGGTGGTGGAGGTTTCTCCACAGTAATTTTCATTGGTGTAAGTTTATATTCTAAATCTGGGTATTCATGATCCTTTTCTTTTTCTGTATCCACTTTCTCTTTTTTAGTTTTCTTTTCTTTTTTTCACTCTTGTTTCCAATTCTTTTTCACTGTATTGATTTTATCTATTCTTTTTCTTGATCTTTAGGATTTGGTTCCACAGTATTAGGAAAAGTTTCCGATGTTCGGTTACTAAATGCAGTAGCGATATGCCCCAATTGGTTTTAAACATTCTTGATAGCAGTTCCTTGATTTTGTAACTGGTTTCCTTGAATTTGTAATTGATTTTCTTGATTCTGTAATTGTTGTCCCATGTTCAATATCGACTCTTCCATAAACAACTTCGTTTCCTTAAATTGAGTGTTACTATTAAATCCTGGAGGATAAGAAGGTATATTATTAACATTTTCTTAGTTGAATGAATTTCCTAATGGGTTTACTAGGTTGTTTTCTCATTTTTGATTAGTAGAAGAATTATTATTCCAATTAAAGTTAGGATTATTCTTCCAACCTTACCTGGGTTATAATAGTTAGAATAAGGATTTTTTGGTCTATTATTAATAGCATTTAAAGTCTCATAAAATGGTTGAACATCCACAAAATTACCCAGATGAATTATCTTCCATCATAGTAGGTGTTGGAGAATAATTCATTCCATAATGATCTAATTTCTTTGATATTGCAGCAATCTATGAAGCTAACATAGATATTGCATCAGAATTGTGGATACTAGCTACTCTTTTAGGATTTACCCTTTCAGAGGG
>NW_018247185.1:7216-7532 GCF_001263595.1 Phalaenopsis equestris
TGTGAAAGTTCTTCCCAAGTTCTAATAGATCCTGGTGCTAACAAATTTAACCACATCTTAGCCTTATCCTTAAGTGAAAAAGGAAAAAGTCTAAGTCTAACAACATCGTTCAAAACTCTATCATATTTAAAAGTAGCATAAAGTTCTAAAAAACTAGCGAGGTGTAAATTAGGATCTTCATTTGGTGCACCTTCGAATTAATTATTTTGTACCATTTGGATAATAACATGTTTGAGCTCAAATGAATTAGCAACTACATCAGGATTTTGGATAGATAAGTGAATTTCATCTGCTGTAGGATTTGCATAATCTCATA
>NW_018247185.1:8762-12848 GCF_001263595.1 Phalaenopsis equestris
CCGAGAGTAATCATTACCGGGATCTCATTTTAAGAATGTAATAGTTGCAAGATTGGTGGAAAAATATAATATAATGCATAAAATTGTAACTGCTTTACATCCCCAGATTAGTGGTTTAGCAGAAGTATCTAATCAAGAAATTAAGAGAATTTTGGAAAAAAAGTGTTAATCCTAATAAAATGGATTGGTCTGTTAGATTAAATACAGTATTGTGGGCATACATGACAGCTTATAAGACACCTATAGGAATGTCCCCATATGGATTAATTTTTGGGAAGACTTTTCACGTGCAAGTTGAATTGAAACATAAAGTTTATTGGGCTATCAAAGAATTCAATTTCAATTTGAAAGAAGCTGATAAGAAAAGATTATTGTAATTGAATGAGCTTGAGGACTTAGGAATGAATCTTACGATAATGTGAGAATTTATAAAGAAAAGATGAAAGAATGGCATGATCAAAAGATAATAAAAAGAGAATTTGAACCTGGAAAATAATTTTTATTATACAATACAATATTGAAATTATTTCCTAGAAAATTGAAGTATAGGTGGAAAGGGCCATTCAGAGTTATAAAAGTCTATCCCTATGGAGTAATTAATATTGAAGACTCCAAGATTGGAAGAATATTTAAAGTGAATGGGCTTGGATTAAAATCATATTTTAATGGTCAAACACATGGTTTTAAAGAGACTGTAATATTGGGTCACCCAAAATGAGACTAGGAATGTCGGGCTGATGACATTAAACCAAGCGCTTTATGGGAGGCAACCCATATTTATTGTTTTTTAGTTTACTTTTGAGTTTATTTTATTTGAAATATTTTATGTATATTTATGTTTAGGCCTTTATGAAGTTCATGTATTTGAGAAAAATATTTAAAATCATCTTTGTTTGACTAATTTTATGGTAAAATTGAGAATTTATTGGATCAAAATCAAAAAAGTGCAGTTTTTAGAATTGGCGCATGATGCGTTGAATCCCAGGGAGATGGTGCATGATGCCCCAGATTTGGCGCATGATGCACCACGGCGATGAAAATGACTAAAACATTTCAAAAGGTGATTTTTGGCAGTTTCTTCTCCTTATAACTCTTAAAAACTGAATTGTAAGTCTATTTTTTAAGGGGAAAAACAGGGAAAACCACTAGATTTCAAATCCAATGGCTTCCCATTCCAAAAATTCTTCGAGATTTGAAATTTTGAACCGGAGAAACTTTGTCAATTTTGATGCTGTAGAAATTGCATGATCGAGTTCTAGTGAAGAAGAGGCTAATCAAAGAAAGGGGATTTATGAATCGAGGATTCAACACACTGAATTCTCTAGTGGAAGATATTATTGCGCAGAGGCGTTGGGGAGTGCTTTGCTACACTACTGTCATTGTAGTCGTTCTTGTAGTAAAAGTGTTTTATACTAATCTTCATGGGATCAACCAAGGAATAGTTTATGTGCAAGGCAAGTTTGTGCAATTCACTCCTTTAAGAATAAATGAGATTTTTATGATTGAGATTGTGCTTATTTGCCACTATACAAATTTTACCCTTACGAGAGACAATATGAATGAACTCTACCTATACCTTATAGATGAAGATGCGAATTGGGAGGCAAGAGATGATTGGAATGTAAGTTTTTCCTCATCATTTTTAAATCCTGTTTCTAAATCTTGGCATTTCTTCATTGCATCAAAATTACTGCCCACCATAAAAATGAGTAAGGTAATTAAGAAGAGTGTCATTTTGAATTGTTGTAGTCAAACCAGAAAGCCTGTTGATATTGGAGCCATAATTGTAAAATCGATTTTGGGTTTGATTCTGAATGGATCTACAACTGAACTTGGACATCCAACCACTATTTTCCTACTGTGCAGTCAACCGCAAGTACCTTATGAAAGTTGAGAAAAAATGCTTCTTCCTTGGAAGCCGATGGATCCTAAAGTCTATTGCAACTGTATTGGAATGGGAGATGAAAATGATATGAATGTGTTGATGGATCAAGGATCTCAGAATTCACACCTATTTAGCCTTACTATAATTCTAATGTACTTTTGAAGCGAATCAAAAAAATAAAGAAAGAGGTGCAGAATCTTATGCATGTGATTGAGAATATTTCTAAAATGTTGGATCATATGGATTGGAGATTGAAGGAACATTTTGAACATATTAGGCGTATTGAAGATGGTTTGGTACGTATGTTCAAGAAACATTCTTGTATTGGAGAGGATTCAACTGATGAGTTTCCATATCGACCCTTCTACAACCTGTATGTGCACTACCAATCGATGGGAGATATCCAAGAGGATGATAGTGAAGAATATGTTTGAACTTAATTTATGCACGGAACCTTTGTTTAGTACTGTTTGTTTTAGTTATTTTATTGTGTTGGATTGCATTTCCTTTCTATTGTTGAACACTATCTTTGTTTATGTTTTGAATTTTGATGTTTAAATTTCAGTGTTAGGATGTTAGTTTGCTTTAGAACACTGAATTTGATGTTTTGTTGGCTTGAAAAATGTTAATTTATAATAGCACAAATTTTATATATAAATGTGAGTTTTATGTTGTATGTGAAATTTTGGTGTTAGTGTGATGTTTAATTATGTTTAGAAAGGTTTATTTGAGTCAAATAGAGGTTGACATAAAGAGGTACAGAGCAGATTTCCATAGAAGCCGAAATCTAGTGAATTTAAGCTATGACGCATGATGAGCCAGATTGGCGAATGATGCACCTATTTACAGAGCCTTGGCACTTGATGCGTCATAGGTCGGAACACTCTAAATCACTAGAAAACAAAAAATCACACGGACAAACTTCATTTTCGTTGCTTAAGTGGTCTCCTCCCTCAAGACCTTAGTCTAGGGCAGCAAATTATGGGTGAAAGAGAAGGATTTAGAGGCTAAAACTATAGATTTCTTCTTCGCTTTGTAAGAGCTTCACTTTAACATAGAAATTTTTAATTTTCACCATGGATTTGGGATATCCAAAATTTGGGATTTTTGATGAAAAAGTTTGAATAAAACTCATGACGAAAAGTTTCTTACCAAATAATCTTGCTTGAGGAGTTAAATTTTTTATTTAGTATTTTATTTGGAATTATTTGGATTTTTGTAAAATTTTCAAATGGCTCCCTGAGTTAAGAGAGGAAGGTCGTCTGAAGATATTGATGCATGATGATTTGTTAGTTTCAAAGCCCAACACAGTTACAATACTCAAATGGAGACAAGAAGAATGATCCAAGAATAAGCATTTGCAAAACTGAGTGTCGAGATCGAGAGACTAATTCTCGCCAGAAACCAGGAAAGATTCTGCTAGTTCGCTACCGTATAAATTGCCCCAATGGTTTGGGAAATTTATGCAAATCTGAGGTTCACTACTGAAGATTACATCTTAGTTAGAGGTGAACCAGTTGAATTTACTGTTGGTCGGATTAATTTTTTTTATGGATTGAGGGGTGTATTTTTTGATGAATACGTTGCATTTGTGATGAATGATTCATCACTGGATGAATTGATTGCATTTTTGACTGATGGAAGAGGAGAATGGGAAATTAAGAACAATAAAAAAGTTAATTTTTTAGGATAGTTAACTTCCATGCTTCCTTGTTGACTATTCAGTCAAAAGTATGACACCACTTCATTTCTGCCAGATTGTTGCCAACAAATCATTTGGATGATGTTACAAAAGACAAAGCTATACTAAACTATTGTGTTCAGAACATGAAAGCAATAGATGATGGTGCACTTATAGTTCAGCATGCTCGAAGTATAGCTGGTAGTTCTAGAATTGGTGGTTTGGGATTCCCTGCCTTGATTTTACTCTATGTGAACAATCAGGAGTAGAGTCCCATAGCAATGAACTGATTTGGAGACATATGATTCAGAGAGTGGAATCGTTTCTTGAATCTAGAGGTGGAAGAAGAGATAGGTCCTCTACATAAGCTGCAGGGGCGTCTACTTCTCGATCTGCATCACTTGAAAGTATTATGGACCAACTGATGATTCAACAAATAGACATACTTAATATTCAAACTCAATTAAGATAGATAGGAGCAAGAGATGCTTATAATGATGAATATCAGTAGAGGAGAGTT
>NW_018247186.1:0-421 GCF_001263595.1 Phalaenopsis equestris
AAAGTTTTGCCTTGGGCACCGACGGCGCCCTCGACGGCACCGACGGCGCCCTCGACGGCACCGACGGCACCGACGACGAGTTTTTCCTGAGAGTCAAGGCAAAAATTAATACTGAAGCGCGCCGACGATGCCCTCGACGCCGCTGACGGCGAGACCGGTAAGAGGCGGTTTCTTATATCCTATGAGCAGTTTTTGACGGTTTTTTGGGCGGGAATAGTCTTTTTAAAATAAAAAATGAGTATGTACAACCCTTTTAAACTCATAAATTTGATTCCTTAGTTCATATTTCCCCCCAAAAAAGAAGTGAAATTCTGTCAATTTCATTCCTATGTCGTCCAATTCCCCTGATAATCCCAGAATGCACGTTTTCAATTGGCGAAAGTTCATTAGTGCGGAAGCACAGGGCGAAAGTTCATTAGTG
>NW_018247186.1:497-729 GCF_001263595.1 Phalaenopsis equestris
AAAGGATTCGCGAATCGTAGATAAAAAAAACCCACGACGGATATGAAAGAAGCGATAGTGTAGTGAAGATTGGAAGTGTTGTGCTATAGTACTGCCGCCGTGGTAGTTCCTGTGGTAAAAGAATTTTATGAAAATTTACATTGAATTAACCAAGGAGTTGTTTATGTGCGAGGGAGATGGATTACTTTCACTCCTTCAAGAATCAACGAGTTATATATGATAGAGAATGTTC
>NW_018247186.1:844-1229 GCF_001263595.1 Phalaenopsis equestris
GTCTCTAAACACTGGCACTTCTTCATTTATGCGAAACTGTTACCGACAATGAAGGTTGATAAGGTTTCTAAAGAAAGTGCCATTTTAAATTACTGCATCCAAAGGGGACTGCCGATTGATATTGAATCTATAATTGTGAAGTCAGTCTTAGGTCTTATCATTTACAGATCAACTTATGGGCTTGGACACCCTTCAACAATTTTCTCACTTTGCAGCCAGTCCCAAGTATCCTATGAAAATTGGGAAAAGGTACTGCTACCTTGGAAACCTTTGGATTCAACTGAAAGATTCTCATCATTTGAAGATGAAAATGACGTGGCTATGATAGTTGATCAAACTTCTCAGAATTTTCTACCAGTACAACCCTTAGTCCCTGATAAGTCTT
>NW_018247187.1:0-315 GCF_001263595.1 Phalaenopsis equestris
GGAATGAAATATTACTAGGATATTAGATTGAGCCTTGTTTCTATCAGCGATGTTTGAGGAGATTAACCTATGAGGGTAAAGTCAAATGAAATCCATCAATACTATTATAATTGTCATTGACTCTCCCAGAGATGTTCAATGGCATTAAATTTTGTAGATAAAGTAAGAAAACTAATCACTAAGAGTGTGAGGCTCATCCTACGTTATCGATCTGAGATGTTCGATGACATTAACCTATATAAAGAAAGTTGAATGAAATCAACTAAGTATGTTATACCCCTCCTAGGTTTTTTATAGAGATTCTTGACTACATCA
>NW_018247188.1:0-1280 GCF_001263595.1 Phalaenopsis equestris
CGTGATACATCCCCATGAATCACTCAACGAGATTTCAGCGTGCATGGGTTTTCATGCTTTATGATCAAAATTTGTATTTGGGAGTGATGGCAGCAAAAAAAAAAAAAAGAAAAAAAAATGGATGATTTATAAAAAAAAAATTGGAAGAGGCGAGTCAAATAAAAATTGGGATGGAAGAAGCGCTCTCCATCATAGAGGAGAGGTTCTCTTCTATAGAGAACCGACTGGAGGATCCATTCGAGAGCATGAGGGATATTCAAGAGATGCTAAAAAGGCTCATTAAGATGTAATCCAAGAGCCCACCGACAGCTCATTTTGCGAACCCTAACGAAAGGTTGACTGGAGGATTCGTAGCAAAATCGAAAGGATAAGAGATCTAAGGTGATGAACACGAGGAGGAAAACATCCACCATCACAAACCTCCTCTCAGGGCTCCGATTAGGAGTGGCTTAGAGATTTCTGATGGAGGCTGTTGGGCTAAAGCATAGAGAAGGGATTATGTCAGAGGTATGTAGGAGCACAAAGAAGAAAAGAGAGGAGCAAGGAGGGGATATGGTTACAGTCGAAGGAAGGAGTTTTACCGTCAATACATGGGGGAAAACAACAGAGGAAGAGGAAGTTGGGGTGATGTTAGAGTTAGAAAGTTGAAAATGCCGATCTTCGAGAAGGAAGACACGCATGAGTGGGTGTATTGGGTGAAGTGATACTTCACAGTGAATGAGGTAGATGGTGAGGAGAAACTCATAGCCGTAGAATTGTGTTTGAAGGGGAAAGTCTTAGTCTAGTT
Organism: Phalaenopsis equestris; assembly: GCF_001263595.1. Classification (NCBI taxonomy): domain Eukaryota; kingdom Viridiplantae; phylum Streptophyta; class Magnoliopsida; order Asparagales; family Orchidaceae; genus Phalaenopsis; species Phalaenopsis equestris. The sequence goes on from NW_018247188.1 coordinate 788, forward strand.
TTAATGGGAGGGATGTTAGATACCTGATTTGTTTGTGTGATGAATTTAAAGATTATTTGTTGGAATGTTTCCGAGTCATTCGGGAAGGAGACCTACACGAGCAATTCTATGCCTTAACTCAGGAGGGGACGATCATGTAATATAAAGAAAGATTTGAACTATTGTCGGGATGGCTTTGGGTGATTTATGAAGTAGGGCCGGAGAAGAATTTTATGTAGGGCTTAAAGCCCTACATATAGACAGCACTCCAACTACTATAACCACAAGAATTGAGGGAGATGATGGAGCTAGCCCAGATGGTGGAAGACAAGAACTAGATGAAGAAAGCCAACAAGAGCAACACAAATGGAGCGTCGTACATAAATGCTGCAACCACAACGATGCCAAAAGTTATGACTGTGGAAGTCCAGAGGGAGGCTGCACGGGAAGCGAATAATGGATCATGACCAGGTGCAACACTCAAGTAGGGCTGTCAATTTGGCTCGTTGTTCGT
>NW_018247189.1:0-388 GCF_001263595.1 Phalaenopsis equestris
TTTTGGAAATTTTTTATTTTGAAACCTTATTTAAACTGTAGAAATTAGTTTTAACAATATTTTAATTTTCAAAAAAATACAAAAACACAAATAATTAGATAAATATTGTTAAAACTAATTTCTTAAAAGGATTTTTCCTTAAAAAGTATATAAAAAGATTTTTAAATTACTTAGATATTTTAAATATTTTATTTTCTAAATTTTACTTTTTACATGCAAAGTTTGGGATCTGAAGGATTAGTACCCTATGATTCTAAATTAGAACAAACTATAAGGAGAATTCAAAAGCAAAAACAACTTCACAATTCTTAAGAAATGACAAACAAATCACAAAATAACACTGAGATTTTAATTACTGAAAATGAACTTCAAAATTTACAAAGACCTT
>NW_018247190.1:0-250 GCF_001263595.1 Phalaenopsis equestris
TCCAAAAAATCACTTAATCTCTACATCATTAAGGCGCTCAATTATTCACAGAACATTGTCCAATTAAGAGAACTTCGAGTCATCTGATAGAGTGGTCTGAATTTTTTTTCTTTTTTTTCAGGTGGACCCCTCAAAGTTTATAAGTAGAGCCATACCTCCCTCTTGAGAGTGGGACTTGGACCTTGAACCAGAGGAAGACCGAAACTTGGATGAGAAGGAGTTGAACCCCTATGTTTTATAGAGAAGGTAG
>NW_018247191.1:0-352 GCF_001263595.1 Phalaenopsis equestris
AAAAGACGGAAAGTAGTGATTACAATTCAACCATATAACCGCCACCATAGAAAAAAAAAACACAACTTGAATCAATGCGAAAAAATAAAAGACCGGCAAATTAATAGATATCAAAATCTTATTGGCAAGCATAACTAATAAGCATATGAATAAAGCTTTCTTAGTTTTAACCCCACTAATAGGGATCTACCAAACAAACATGATGTATTTGAGAGCACATACTTCACACAAAATTAGCTCATTCCGAGTTACTATTGACACATGGATGCATGGTAAGGAGTATCCCGTTTTAATAGGAGAATTTGGGCTCTCTTACAAAATTAGTATTTATTTTATTTTATATTCTGAAATG
>NW_018247192.1:0-664 GCF_001263595.1 Phalaenopsis equestris
AATCGACGATCAATCACATAGGTACGTTGACGCGCTGATCCATGCCGACGCATGCACCCCGTATGGGCGATTGAACCCACACGCCTAGACACCACTAAACCTAACGCTAGCTAGAAGTTTAGGGGATCTCACCATCGTGACGGTTGCAAACGCCTTCTCTTTACTTGTTCCAAGCTCGCCGACTTCTGATCCACGTTCCAGTGTGCCTCGCAGAACGTGTATAGATCAACAGAAAGACCCACTGAGGGCAGGGAGGGGAATCAGTGAGGTATGCATATTATTTAAAAAAATAATAATTTTGGCATATAAAAATATAAACAAAATATGCCTTGGCGAAAGGATCGAACGTCGCCCTTCGCGTTGCAGCGAGGTCCCCTCAACCTCGTAGTCGGAGCCTCGACGAGGGAGACGCAGAAAACACCTACGTGAGAGTACCCCCAGAAAAGAGAGCTTCGAGTCGGAAGAGGATGCGTCGACACACGACATCCCACAAGGAAGGTGCTCGGCGGGATGAAGGCCGACGAAATTTAATTTTTCGACGGGAAATCACCGGATGGCTTGCAGGCGAAGAAGATGAAGACAGTCGAAAAAAAGAAGAAAAAAAAGAAAGAGAAGAAAAAAAAAGAAAAAATAATAATAAAATCGGAAGAAGAAGAAGAAGAAG
>NW_018247193.1:0-2825 GCF_001263595.1 Phalaenopsis equestris
GCCACGAGAGAGACTAGCAGCCCGGACATGGGAATAATGGTCTGAATCAGAGCGAGAAGTAGGAGAAAGGTAGTGCCTCCAACACTGTACCAGCTAGGAAATGTTTCAACTCCAACACTGTTCCAACTAGGAAATATTTCAATGCCACGGTTATGGCCACATAGCCCCCAATTGACGCCCATGCAGAGTAGTCTGACTTACTGATCAAGGTGCAGGGGAAGAAATTAACGATGAAGAAAAAGCTGAGGAATAGGGTGAGGTGTATCAGCTTCCCCCGAATGAGGGAGAGGTGCTTGTGATTTCAAAAATCCTACAGACAGAAGACACGTTAGATCTACAGTGGCTTTGCCGTAATATTTTCTACGCTTGCTGCACAGTGAACGGAAAAGTATGTAGTCTAATCATCGATGGCGCAAGCAACAAGAATGCGTCATCGACACAGATGGTAGAGAAGTTGAGATTGACAAATCAAAGGCATTCCAACCATTTGCACTGATGTGGCTAAAGAAAGAGAATCGAGTCAGCATCGACCGGAGATGCTTCATAGAGTTTTCTATCGGAGGCCAACTATCGGACCATGTGTAGTGTGACATGGTCCCTATGGATGTCTATCACCTTTTATTGGAACTACCTTGAAAATTAGACCGAAGGACTTAGTACAACGGATATAGAAACACTTATTATTTCACCAATGACGAGAAGCGCGTTACTCTCTTTCCTTTGGCAGAGCCTGAGATTACATGATCTCTTTTCAACATAACAATGTCAATGAAACCATTTTTAGTGATGACACCAGGCGAGAGGACCGAGATGCCCATAGTCGATACTGGACAGATACAGTTGAAGTTATGTCAGGACAACGCCGTACCGACAGCACCACCGCCGTGCGAGAAGGGTCAGATTACTCTCACTGCTCGCTCGTTTGAACAGATCATGGGTTACTTTAAGAAGATTTAACAATATAGATGTGGTCCACATATTCAGGAGAACAAATCAATATTGACATTTGCTTGCAAACTGGGGAAGAGCCTTAAATACCTCAGGCATCCCGTTTGAACCGATCATGGGTTACTTTTAGAAGATTTAACAATATAGATGTGGTCCACATCTTCAGGAGAACAAATCAATATTGACATTTGCTCGCAAACTGGGGAAGAGCCTTAAATACCTCAGGCATCTGTACAATCGTCAGTGGGATCTAGGATGACTGATAACGAAACGGGAGATTTGACTGAAGCTTCGACCAATGAAGTCGAACCCCAACCCCAGGAGACTGACGCAGGCTCTTGAAAAAAAGTTTGACTAGTATACTATTGGCAATTAAAATCAATTGAGGAAGCATATCTTTTTTGTATATCTAATTTCAAATTAATGTACCAAACTATTTTTGTTCATCTTTTCTTTATAATATACTCGGAAGCAAATATTTGAGGACAACTCTCTCAATATCTCATGCAAAAGTTAGCTACTCTAACTTTCTCACTAGAACATGTTTTTTATGTTTTATTCTATGGCTTAAGCGGTACTCCCACAAATACAACTCTCTCTCAAAGTTAACCTTGCATTTGATTCATGTTTTTAACCCCTCTATGCATAAATGTAACCAACATAAATCCTTACATGAGAGATAAGTCATTAAAGCTAATTCATCAAAGCAAGCTAAGTTTTTAAAAAAATTGATTTACTTAAAAGCATCTAATTTTAAGAGCATACCGCATGTATGGTGGTTTAAGAGTTGTGAATTGTTTAATAGATTTTTATATATTGTTTATGTGGAGTTGTAAGGTGGCTAATAAGAGTGCTGTGAAGGTTATGGTTGTAACAACCCAAACTCCTATCCATCGAGTTATTGTCCGCTTTAGCTTAATGGCCTCATTGTTTTACCCTATTAGTGTAACATCTTTAGAGGTTATCCATCTCAAATATGCTCCCATAAGAGTACTCTTAAATTGAAGTTTTTATGAAATTCCAACCATCACACCGAAAAATGTTTCGTTGTTTAAGAGTTCAGTTTCATTCTTCTTAAGTGGTTTCATAATATCCCTCACTTAAGTAACTAACATCATTGTTAGCTTTCTTAAACCAAGATCATCCACCAAACAAATATTCCTATCTTTAGATTGGTGTGATGCTTTGATACTATTTTTAACAACCCAAACTCTTATCCATTGTGGTATTGTCTGCTTTAGCCTAATGACCTAATATTTTTGCCCCATATGTGTAACTTATAGGAGGTCACATATCCCAAAAATGTTCTCATGAGAGCATGCTTAACTTTGAAGATTATGATGAAATTCCAACCATCACACCAAAAGATGCCTTTATGATTGAGATTTTGGTTTCATTCTACTTATGGGGTTTCACAATGGTCAACCAAAGAGAAAAATCAATGCCAAGATAAAGAATAGGAGGAGATGTAATGCAATGGAATTACTAAGGTGGGAGATAAAAATGATTTTATTGTCGTCTCACAGAAAAACTGCAAGATCAGTTCATGGGTTTGAAGACTTCACCAAATGATTTCAAGGGCAGAGAAGATCACCAAAGACACTCTAAGGAGAAAATAGTCATCAAATTGATCTACAAAGCACTCGAACATAAACATAAATAATTTCATTTTTTCATAAATAAAATACTCTTACACGATTACTGCTTATATAATGAAAATCCAAGCCTTGGAAAAATGTGGATGGCTCTAGCTAACAAGCAGGGCTTTAAGCTAATTAAGCACATCACATGGATCCATGACTTCTAAGGTTGGTTATGACAATAAAGAAGAGAAAATGTCACTTGAAATAATGAAGCTAATAATCAAACATAATCTC
>NW_018247194.1:0-411 GCF_001263595.1 Phalaenopsis equestris
CTTAACAAAAGAAATAATAATAACAAAAAAAAAAACTAATAAATTAAAGTTATACATAGCACAATGATATAAGCTAAAGAAAAGAGAGAGATTTGCAGACATGTCTTCCAAAAATAAAAGGTAGGTGTCAGAAATGTAAATAAAGAATTAGGCAGAATCTATGTAAAAGCCCATTAAAAAAATGTCAGCCCAAAAAAATGAAAGACTTTTCTTCACGGACGGAATAGTACAGTCTACACGTCTCCCAATACAAACACTATTCCAATTGATGACACTCCGTCCGGCTACCCGTAGAAGTTCACCATCAGCCACCACCTAGTCATACTTCTCATCGGTATGCGATGTGACAGGCCGATGATTAGTCGTCAAGACGTGCATATTTTTCCCCCAATTGATAATGTCAATTTTTTT
>NW_018247195.1:0-442 GCF_001263595.1 Phalaenopsis equestris
TAGAAATAACCATACTTTAATCAAATAGCCAAACATATTTTTGTTTCAAATCAAATTAAAAATAGAAAAAAAAAATGTGATCCCAAGCTGCCTCTAAATTACTAACTTATCCAAAATTTGTTTTCTTATGTTCAAGTTATAACGGATGTGCATTTATGATTGGCACCAATATCTTCAAAAGAAGATCATCGATCATGACTGTCAATGTTCGTGCATGATATCAATTGCAAGGCTCTTTTGTCTAAACAAAAAATCAAATGCAAAAGAGAACTTAGAGTTTAAGTATGTGGTTTCCAACTATTTAATAATTTAACAAGTTTCAAAGCATTGAATATTAAGTAATGCAGCAAAGTTTTTGAATGCCAAATGAAAAATCAATTTTATGGCACGAAGAAGGTTACATCTCAGTGACAGAAGAACCGGAGCACGAGATCCCTTTCCA
>NW_018247196.1:0-866 GCF_001263595.1 Phalaenopsis equestris
GGAATGGACGACACACCCAATGGAGCTCTACACGAGCTGATGAGTCTATACACAATAAATGGAGGCATGCAATCGATAGAGTTCAATACACTAATGAAACAACTGATAGGTAAATACTGCTTGAACAACTAGGAGGAGTTAACAGCACACTGGTGAGAAAACCAGCTCAAAATTTCAGCAAAATTAAGTTTACATATTCACAAACTTTAGAAAAATCAACCGTACTTCTCCACAATTTCAAGAAGCCTGTACAACTTTAAGGTACATCAAGTTCATCTAGATCTTATAAGAGAAGACGATGCTTAATTTCATGAAAATTGGCATAAATGAAATTAAGATGGATAACTCATTAATTACATAGTTATAAATGACATTACAGGCCTTAATTATGGCACACATGATTGATAACTTCATGCTCTTCATCCTTTTCTGAAATATGTTGATATTCCATTATTGAGAAATTAGCAAGCTTAGGGAGGAGCACCAATGCCCATGAACCTGAACAAAATAATTATTTTGGTGCATGGCACAACATTGCATCAACTTAGAGAGTTTGCAATTGGGATTCCCCGTCGACAAAATTATTATCTTAAGGTCTGTTTGGGGCAGCTTGTGCGTTTCAGGATAAGCAGCTTATCCTGAAACGCGGCCTGCCGGTCGACCGCGAGGTTCGACACGCGGCCTACGTTTAGTGTAAAAAACCTAAACGCGGCAGACAACGTTTTCAAAAACGCGCAAACCAAACTGTTAGGCGGCGTCTTCAAAATGCCGCTGCACTTATAAGCTGCCCCAAACGGACCCTTAATTGTATGGTAAATGTTTTCTTGATCATTTTTTTGTTTGAAAACATTTTTGCTGCATACTTT
>NW_018247197.1:0-718 GCF_001263595.1 Phalaenopsis equestris
GTATGCTCTAGGATTTTGGTCCTTTGGGCGAGCATCGATAGTACCACTTTGATAGCAATGGCGTTGGGTGGCACAACGTTGCTGCACCTATGGCAGTGCGACACTAAGACGCCAAGGCATAGAGCGCCTACACTCTGGGTAGAAGACGTCTAAGCTTTTAGCCGTCAGAAATTCGCATAAGCTCTTAGGAGTTTTGAGTGCTATAAAATTATGCTAAAATACGAAATAAATATGGAATACGGACAAATATATTATGCATATTTATTTTACTCATCAATTGATCAATGGTGGTTATATGAAAGACTCATATGATGAATGGATTATTGGGCTTGTTTTGATTCAAATTTATTTTTAAAATTTTATTTTAGAATAAAAGTTTTTATATTAATTTTTCAATTTTTTATTTTTGAAAATAAAGTAAAATATTTTTGAAAATGCATAGTGTAATTTTTAGGTATTTTGATTATTTTTTTTAAAAAAAGACACATTAATCAAATATGTTAAATATATTTTATTTCAAATCAAAACATAAATTTAACCAAAAAAAAAAGAAAAATAAAAAACAATTGATTGAGATCAACTTTTTTTTTACTTTTATTTTAAAAGCATGTTTATTCAGTGTATTTTTGCATTTTTTTAATTTTTTATTTTTAAAAATAAATTAATTAAAAAATACTTAAAATATCTAAAATTTATTTTGAGTTTTCTTTTAAAACAA
>NW_018247198.1:0-1079 GCF_001263595.1 Phalaenopsis equestris
ACTTCAAAAAAAATATTTCACTTCTTAATTAGAAGCTAGCAATAGTGATATTTTTATGTGATATGAAGTATTTGAGCCTTATGAATGTAAAAATTAAAGTTTAAGTGTTAGATGTTTAAATATATAAGAACCGCACGGTGTATAGATATAAGCACCCCTAAAAATAAATATGAAAGTTCGGATAATAGATAGACAAATAAATAAGAATTATGTGGCATATATGCATATCCCTCAACTATCAATTATCTATTGAAGTTATGGTACTCCTATGTAGGGCTGTCAAAACGGCTCGTTGTTCGCGAACAACTCGTGTTCGTCTCGTTAAGAAGCTCGTGTTCGGCTCGTTTATTTTGGTCGGTAAATTTACGAGGCGAACTAAGATGTGTTCGTTTGTGTTCAGCTAGTTTTGGCTCGAAATACTACTCATCAAGTTTATACACACACACACACATATATTAAGTTGTATTTTAAAAAAAATCTAATTGACTACAAGGCTACAAAGATTTATAATCAATTAAAATATTGACTAAGAAAATAGAATAAAAATTACTAAATTAGATTCAAATGATGTTTTAATATAAATAATAATTTTTAATCTTGCTCAAACCCTTATTTTCTCATGACTACATGATTAGAATTGTTAAAAAGACTCTTTGTTCGTGCACAGCTCGTGTTCGGCTCGTTAAGCAAACGAACAGAACACAAGCTCAGCTCGTGTTCGGCTCGTTTACACCCCTACTCCTATGATTGTTTTAGAACAGGAATTCTTTTAAATAAAATTAAGGTAAATAAACTCATGCTTACAATTATATTTGGGTTCCACCCTCCTCATTTGAGTTTTGATGTTAACTACAACAATCTTTTGCAATATTTTAATAAGCCAACTCGAACTTGACTCCTTAACGAGCTTATATATTATATGAGCTCGAGCACAAGCTTAGCTTAACTCAACTCCAGAGCTCGTCAATTCAGCTCAATTATATTAATTACTTCATTAATTATTCTTAATTTTTCTATAATAAATATTTTTTTACTACATAAAATTTTAATTTACATTTTTAAATCAAAAACAAACTTTC
>NW_018247199.1:0-1540 GCF_001263595.1 Phalaenopsis equestris
TATATATATATATATATATCTCTCTCTTTAGCTTAAATAGTTAATATTAAATTATTATTAACATGGGTTTTTTCTCCTTACATGGTGTAAAGATGATGACTTTTAGAGTTTGGAAAAAAAAAGGGTTTTCTAAGGAGCATGCATGCATACTTATTTAACAAATAAGTCAAATAGTTGTAGTGACAACAATATTACACAATAATATATGATGACATCCTTCAAAGTTAGACATTTAATTTAAATTTTGATAGTTTAATAGGATAAAATTTGCAAGTCAATAATAGAGACCGAAGTTGTTGAAGATCACTAGACTCAGAGCGGTAAAAGTGTTGATATTATGATTCTGCTAAGGAAACATATTACAAATGCTTTAGTTGTGGAGTAAAACATGTTTTTCTAGGTATTTCTGTTGTGTACTTTAGACATTTAATTGTGTATGAGAATATTTTTATCTTTATTTTTTATGTATTTCATTAATGCATCATGAATTGTGTAATTTTGTGTAATCCAAAAAAAAAAATTTAAATATTATGTTGTGTTGTTGCATTAAGATATTCTTTTGTGTCATTTTTTTTTTTGAGGTATTTAACAAGTCATATGATTTTAGGGGTTCTTCTGGATGGTTTTTATTCTGCTTAGTTTTTTTTTTTTTTAAATATACGAGTTTGTTAAGAAAAGCTTAAAAGCAACCACGATCTTCTTCTTTATGGGTCATTCACCTTCTTATAGAGAGTCATTATGTATTTCTATACACTAACTCTAAGCCCTATTTTTTTTTTATTTTTTTATTACTTACTCATTCTATTGCACAAATATTCTAATTTTTTTTTACTTACTCATTCTATTGCACAAATATTCTAATTTTCAATCAAGCATTTAACTTTGCATTTTTAAGAAATATAGGCTATATGATTTAAAATTTTTCTAGAGTTATGTATTGCAATTGCGGTATATATTATTTTAAGTATATTTCAAGATGAGATGCTAGTTATGGAAAAAAATTATATAGAAGTCCCATTAATAGAACAGCTGATGACTGTAAATTTTATAGATTTGTTGATGATAGTGATGAATCCACTTCAAATAGTGATCAAAATTGCATCAAATTTTCAAAAAATCTTCTATATTTACACGTATAATTAACAGAAGGGTAAAATAGCACGTGTTTATTCAAAGCACCAACAATAACTATAGCTAAATTGTGTTCAGTTATTATCATACAAATGTCCGCCATTTTTATTTTATTTATTGAGTATGTCTCACTATGAGTTGATCTTTCTTTTTAATTCACCACTTACAATAACAATTATGGCAATCATCAATAAATAACTTTCTAACATATATGTTGAAATTATTAGTTGCTTAATTTTGTATAAGAAAAAAATTGACCATGACACAATAATCTTCCAAGTGCTAGAATGCAAATTAAGTGATCAAATCTAAGCAACATCACCACCCTCAAGTGTGGTCAATATTTAAAATGCGTTCATAGACTTAGGGTTTCATTGAGGAAGCTGCAGCTTCTCAGCTTTTCAGCTGC
>NW_018247200.1:0-2049 GCF_001263595.1 Phalaenopsis equestris
TGTTGCCGTATTATCTTAATAAATTAATCAAAAAATTTACTTACATATTACAAAATTTTTATATATTTATTTTTTATATTTTATTATATGATATTCTAATTTTAATATCTTCTATCAATTTTCATTAATATTAAAAATATGCTTTGCATGCATATATTTTAATATGATTCAAATATTAATGTGTTTTACAATCAAACACAAGTACAAGTATTTCGCCATTATATTAATAAATATATATATAATTACATGATATGTATGTAAATCTAGTTATCATTATTTTCTGAATGTTTATGAGAAAATTTAATTAAATTTAAAACTTTAAAAATAATTTTCTAGAACTACTCTCTCTCTAATGATGATGCATCATTAGTAAATTTTCACTATTTGACATAAATCTCAAGGCATGACACAATTCTTGAGGCTTTTACAAGCTTATATCAAATAGATCATGAGCCAAATCCAACGGGTCCAAGATCACTCAACACTTACACCATTAAGACACAAATGTCCATGAAACACCATCGGTCAAGGGATTTGTTCTGGGTAGTACAATAGAGTGGTATGGATTTCTGTCATATTTACAGGGGATGCTACTTCGAGACTGTATAAACAGAACCTTACTCATTCATGAAAGGGGAAGACCTAGGCCTAGTCGTGGTGAAAAAAGAAGATTTGTTGAATTCGAGTGTCGTTCTAGATTTGATGACTCTACGAACAATACTTGCTCCCGTAGTTGCTCTGCATCCTCGACCACAGCTCGTCGGTCTGCGTCGACCATCGTGGGTTGCCCCGCTGCTTGTCGCCATTGGTGGATCTTGCAGAATAACAACACACGCTGCAACAAAGCATCTTGTGGAATCATGAAGTACACACCCTAAACAACACACCCCAAAGATGGTGTAACAACACACCATGAATACGATGTAACGATGCACCATGAATCTAATGTAACAATATACCCCCAATTGAAGATCAGATGATAACTCCTAATGTCAATGACTTACACTCGTCGTACTCATGATGGTGACTTTTTTCAGACTTCTAAATTTCTCTCCTCGCTGCTTCCCCACTGGCCTTGGTCTCATACTGCTGCTCTTGCAGCTCCCTACTTGACCTATGTGACCAACTATGGCATACTTGGTTCATAGCTCACACAACTCCCGACTTTGGTCTTTGTGCCTACAAACGTTATTGCAACTCTCAAATCTGGCATCTGTGGCCTACGGACATTATTACAGCTCTCAACTTCGGCCTCCATGGCCTACAAATGTTATTACAGTTCATCATAGGGGTGTAAATGAGTCGAGTCGAGCTTGAGTCATGTCAAACTCAAGCTCGGTTCATTATTCAAAATGTGAACTCGAACTCGAATGGCGAGCTTGAGCTAACTTGTAGTGGTAGCAGTCAAATAACAAAGCGCCACACAAGCTCGAACTAAAAATTTAATTTTTTTTACAAGAGTTCACTGGAGAAGGTAATGGTAATTGAAGAAGGATACAACAACAGCTCACCGAATAAAGCATTGATATGACTAATGGTAGGCTAATCAGACCGCCTTGCATGCCAACTAGCCAAGCCGGAACGAGCTCGATATCATTTAATAAGCTCGACTCATGAGCTTGTTAACGAGCCGAGCTCGAGAAGACTTGACTTATTTGCACCCCTAGTTCACCATCACAACCTATGTGAGAAACTACGAACTACATGGCTTACAGCTCACACAACTCTTAACTTTGGCATTTATGGTCTACGTACTTTAGTGCAGCTTCATGCTAAGGTCAACGTGACGAACTCCGCTATGGCCTCTATGACTAATTGATGCTCTTGAAGGTAACAACAATGGCCTATATGGCCAACTACTACTATGACTTTCAATTACAGTATATACGACAAGCTGAGGTTATTGCAACAACTAAAAACAACATTTGTTGTAGCCCGATCACAACTATTAAAGCAGGACTACTATTATATTTTTGTAATTCTATTTTCTCTAATATTGAGAAAAAAGTGGACGCATGTACTCACAATTACATAGATGATTACTTCAAT
>NW_018247201.1:0-317 GCF_001263595.1 Phalaenopsis equestris
TATATATATATATAGTCAATTGTCAAAATTGTCCCCAACTACTTAAATGAGATGATCTTAGTCGCAGAATTTATAGAAGTGTCAAAATATTCGCAGACTAATTTACTTTTCACAAACTAATTTAATGGATTAATACTTTGAAAATTACTATTTGAATTCTGAATTATTTTTTTAAATCAAATTTATGCATCATTAGAGTGAACTTTTTATTTAAGAAATAGCTCTGGTAGGGGGTGTAAACGAACCGAACACGAATAAACAGAACTTGTGTTTGTGTTCGGCTCATTTAAAATTTAATTTGTTTGAAATAAGCTCGT
>NW_018247202.1:0-374 GCF_001263595.1 Phalaenopsis equestris
AAAATCCCTTCATTAGAGACGCATAACTCCTCTTTCGCAACAAAACAAACTAATAATTAATAAAATTCCAGAGTTGGAGGATGTAAAGGCCTGACGCCCTTGGCTCGGTGACTTCCTTCTGGAATGATAAGTGTTGAAGCGGAATGCTCTGTTGTTGCGAGTGTTGCGCTTGATGGCCATGTAACAAGACTTGCAAGTACTTTAGTGATGTGAATGTTTTTTTTTCCCACAGATGTCACCAAACGGATACATGCTAGAAATTTTGCGGCGGTAGACTAATCGATTATCGCCTTAGCGATGCAAGTAAATTTAGCACACACGTAGATGAAGAAAAACAACTAATGGAGACACCAAAAGTTTTTATGTGGAAAACC
>NW_018247203.1:0-671 GCF_001263595.1 Phalaenopsis equestris
ATTAATTGCATCAAATGGCCCAATTTGAGTTCAATAGGCTCAATTTTTAAGTTTCTTGGTTATGTTATGTTTTTCAAGATATTTGACTACATTTAGTTCATTTGATTTCATTGATTTGGTTTATTGTTCCAAAAGAGTCCAAGAGTTCCAAGAGAGACTTATGAGCGCTTTCACACGATATGCTTGATTAGCTTCCTTGGTCTAAATGGCCATATTGTGGTCAACTCAACTTCACCTAGTTAAGCTAAAGACTAACTTGAATTTATTTTAAAATAAAGAAGATAGCTGGTTTGATTTTAATTCTGGTTCTATATAATCACTTAAAAATGTATGTTAGATGGTTCTCCTATACTTAGATCCTACAAAATAAAAAGGAGAGTGGGTGCCAACCTCATTAAAAAGCGACATAACAAATTGTTATATGTAATTAGGCTAGTGTCGTTGTTCCTTAGGTGAGCGCATGTTGAACCATGGGTGAATTCTACCAGGCACGAGGCTAGTGTCATTGAGCCTTAGGTGAGTGTCTGTTGAGCTTTGGGTGAATGCGATTGGGCCTTAAACTACTTCTATTGCTATTGGATCTTGGTCAAGTTTTTGCTAAGATATTAACACAACTTACCTCCTGTGGTTAAGTGTGTTCTTTTAATTTTCGATATTCAATCTCTGAATAA
>NW_018247204.1:0-950 GCF_001263595.1 Phalaenopsis equestris
ATAGAGACCAAAGTTAGGAGTTGCATGAGCTCTGAGCCATGTATGTCGTTGTTGTTCACATAGGTCATAATGGTCAGTTGCAAGAGCATTGATTTGCCACTAGAGGTTGTAGTTGGTGTATATTGGTATGTGTTTGCAATTGATGCATCACTTATCAATATACAATGTAAGGAGAGAATTTCAGAAGTCCGAAGAAGGTCATTGTATTATGAGTTTGGCGATTACAAGCAATTCTTACAAGGAGTTATCGTTAGAACTTTAGCATTCTACATTTAGGATACGTTGTTGCACAGTATTTAAGATATTGTATTACTTCGTAGAGTGCTTTGTTACTCTTTGATGTTGATTGTTGCTCTACATTGTAGTTCATTATTTCACAAGATGCTACGTTGCAACGTACGTCATTACAACGCAAGGTCCACCGACGGCAATGAGCAGAGAGCGACCGACAGTGGTCGACAATGACCTACAGATGGTGGTCGGTGGCGGTCGACAACTTTGAAGGTAAGAAGTGATCACCAGGTCTTCAACCCATAACAACTTTGGAAATTGGCTTCTCTTCTCTTTCAGGTCTGAGTTCCCCTCTTCATGAGGAAAAATTATTCCATACGGACGGACATCGCATGCATCTCTGCATGCATGCATGCGATGTCCGATCCTGACGGTAGATCAGGTGATCTACGGTCAGGATGTATTTCGGTGGGCCACCTAAATTTAAAAAAAAAACTGAAATATATCCTGACCGCAGATCACCGCGATCTACGGTCAGAATTGGACACTGTTCGTATGCAATAATTTCTCCTCATGAGGGGAGTATGAATATATATATATATATTCTGAGAGTGTCATCCTCTATAAATAAGACAAGAATTTGAACCACTCCATCACACCGCCCAAAACAATTTATTTGATCCAATGACATTTTATGAATATTTAAGTGTCTTAATGAT
>NW_018247205.1:0-427 GCF_001263595.1 Phalaenopsis equestris
TTTTTGAAAAAAAAATATATATTTATAATTCTCACCGTAGCTTTTTAAGAAGTTGTTTTCCCCATTGCAAGTTTACAATCACCTTCTAAAAATGATGCAATCATTCCAACCCAAAAGTTTTTAAGATAGTTTTTTTAGATAATTATTAATATATGAAGTATAATATTCAAGAGTTTCTCGCAAGTTAATAGAAATTTTTTACAAAACATTACATTTAAATTTGAATAAAATTATTCTTTCTGAAAAAATATTTTTTTTATTATTAGACAGTCTTTAACTTATTAAATATATTTTTTTAAACTCCTTATAACTTTGTTTTTGTTAAGAAAGATAGTACTTTTGAGAAATTATATATAAGAATAATAATACCTCACTTATAGCATTTTTATTACTTATTTATCGATTGTTAATGTTTTTAATATAAGGC
>NW_018247206.1:0-893 GCF_001263595.1 Phalaenopsis equestris
GGTGAAAAGTGAATTTTAAGCCCAAAAATACCATTGTTAACCCATCCTATCGTCTTCCCCAATCACAATTTTAAGGGCTAGAGCAAGTGGAAATTGAAGATTTCTTGGTGGAATCGAGTGAGATTTGCTAGATCCAAGTTCCTTAAGGTAAGAGCTTTACTTCTATGCAAAAATTTTGGATTTTCACCATGTACTTTAAGTATATTAGGAAGATTTCAAAAATTTACTATTCATGGGGAAAAGTGAAGAAAAATCTATAGAAATTGCTTGAGAAGTTTAGTTAGTGCTTTTGGAAGTTTAGTTTAGAGATTTAAACTTGATTTTTAAAGTTATTTTTAGAATTTATCAAATTTGTAGAATGGCACCAAGAATTAAAGGAGTAGAGAAAAGAGCCCATTCAATTCGAGCAAGATTGTTAGTTCGAAGCTCAAGATTGATATAGTGACGCTCTGCAGTTGCAAAATTGATTCAAGAGCGATATTTCAAGAGTCCAGGTGGAGAGGTAGAAGGCCTGATAGTCCACTAACAGTGAGAGTAGTTTTGTTGTTTCTCTGTTGCCGCAGTGATTTTTGTTGCGATGGAGTTTTATGCCAATCTCCCAGAGTCTGAAGACGATTGAGTTATGGTTAGAGGAAAGTTGATACCTTTTACTCTAGAGGGAATCAACTTGTTTTACCATTTACCACTGGAGAATTTATATTTTTATACAAATTATAGTCCTAGTGAGGCGGAGTTAGACGAAATCATTTCATATTTGACTATTGGGAGAGGACTTTGGAAGATTACCATTGATAGAAGAGTAAATTTCCCAACTTTAAAGTTATGTGCACCTTTGAAGGCCTGACACTATTTCATTTTTGCTCGTCTGCTTCTGACCAATCATCTCAGTGAAG
>NW_018247206.1:976-1494 GCF_001263595.1 Phalaenopsis equestris
ATCACACTATCATCAGTTCAACTGCTGCTGCTACTATTACAGGTATGGGATTTGCTTCCACGAGCAGGCTAGAGTGAAGTAAGGCTAGAGTGAAGTATGATAATAGGGAGGAAGTTTTGTTATCTCTAAAGCCCATTACGAAGGTGAATCTGAAGACTTATTCTGAGCATTCAACTTTTGGCTGGAGAGGAGGATTTTCCAGTAGTTATGGATTAGAGACGTCTACTGCATCTACCTCTGCTACATCTTCATCACGACCATCTACTTCTCGTGCTTCTACATCTAGAGGTGATACTAAGACTCAGGATGAGTTATTGGAGAAGATGATGGACAACATCAATTTTACCGCTGATAAGGTACAAAATTTAGATCGTTTTGCAGATCATACAGATAGTTATAATAGAAGGAAGAGTGATTATGAAGAGAAATTCCACTCATCTTTAGAAATCCTGATTAGAGGCGATTTATTTGTGCTTTGAATTCTTATGTTCTGTTGTTGTTATGATTGTTGTGTCAGA
>NW_018247207.1:0-628 GCF_001263595.1 Phalaenopsis equestris
TAAAGACACCTTCTGTTTTGGCAACCCGTATCCCAGAAAAATAGTTGATACTTTATACCGCGGCCGTAGACGACTTTCTCGGAGCCCTGTTTCCCCAGGTCAATGATGAGGGTAAGAAATACACACTCTAATACTTGAGTCACCGTCTAATACCAATGGAGATAAAGTATCCACCAATTGAGAAGCGTTTTCTAGCTTTAATTTTCACTTCCCATAAGCTTAGGCAATACATGCTTTCTCACAAGCTTATCCTTGTTTTAAAAGTTAAACTGTTTCAATATTTTCTGACCTGACCAACACATTTCGGACGTTTAGCAAGGTGATCGATGATTTTATTGCAATGCAATATAACTTTTGTTCCCCTCCATTCCATCAAAGGACAAATTTAAGCAAATTTTCTTACAGCACGCCCACTTCCAGCTGGGTCCCCACTTAATGATGAATTACCAGATGAACAAGTGTTGCAAATAAAATTCTCCATTGCACAATGCTGGGAGATGTATTTGATGGAGCTTCGTCTGCCAAAAAAGACAAAGGATCAGAAATAGTTGTACCATGCAAAGAAGAAATTTGTTTTATTTTCATCATGTCAGACAACGGTATGTTGAGATTTTCTTACCACTTCACA
>NW_018247208.1:0-268 GCF_001263595.1 Phalaenopsis equestris
CTTAGAAAAGGTGTATAATTATATTGTAATATCAAGATAACATATTTCTTTTTCATTAGATGAACTTAAAACTTCGGTTCATTTAGATACATACCACAAAATTCATATGTATTTACATATCTAACACCCATACTTTTCTTTTTTACATTTATACCACCCAAATCTTCCATATCATATAAAAAAAGCTTCTATTTTAACTTTTAAAAAGTGAAATAAATCTTTTCATGCATAGGTAAGCTGACGTATATGTAAAAATTGAAGTTGAGGT
>NW_018247209.1:0-821 GCF_001263595.1 Phalaenopsis equestris
AATTACATTTTTCAGAGGAAGAGGATGATGAATAGCGACAGTTGACTGGTCAAAATTATGGTTAAAGGTGTTTTTTTGAGATCTCGCCATCGGAGATCTCGCCATCGGCGGGGTATTCAGTGTCGTCGGCGCAGTTTATTGAAATTATATCCTTAGTCTCGGGAAAAGTCCGTCATCGGTGGCGTCAAGGGTGTCGTCGGCGGGCTTTATTGATTTGGTTCAATTTCTGAATTTCTGTGATTTTGATCAATTTCAAGCATAAACGACACCCGTTCAATCATTATTGACATAATTTTAAGTGAATAAATGATGTACTTATCACAAATAAACTTTCACAACACAAAACATCACATTTATATATTAGTTCCAAGAGTTACAATTTACGTTACATAACATACCTAAGCTTGGTATTTTCTCAATCTCAATACATTAATTCAGCGACGCAATCCAAGCCACAACACTCAAAACGCTAAAAACAAAACATCCTATGCTTAGTTTCAACTATACAGAGATCTAAAAGCATAATTCTAAAACAAAGCAAATGTAAAGTTCCAAATTACATAAATAGACAGACATGTAGTAGTATAAATCTACTATTCCTCAGATTCATTAGTAGATTCTCCTCTGAGATCACCCATTGATTGCACATAAACGAAGAGGTTGTAGAAAGGTCGGTATGGAAATTCTTTAGTAGAATCCTCATCTATTAATTTCATCCTCCTCATCAGTCGAATCAAACTATCTTCTAAATGTCCAGAGTGAGAGAAATGTTCTTTCATCCTTCAGTTAAATGATCGAAGAAATCAGAGATATTATTAATT
>NW_018247210.1:0-384 GCF_001263595.1 Phalaenopsis equestris
GCCCTGTGGAGCCGAAGAGGTATTTTATGGTATCCACTAGCATTTTTTTTGTATTTACGAGCCCGACCCTTGGAGTATTTTCCTGCTCTCCTGCTCCGTTTGAGGATGGTTCTCTGCGGTGAGCTTTTATGTGGTGTTTAGTGGCACGTGCGGGTGAAGGAATTTATTTATCATTTTTTTTATTTTTTTGGGAATTTATATGTTACCATTTGGATTTGTCCGTGACTCACACCCCTGATATAAATAGGGCTTAAGTGATAAGATAAAAAAAGACGAGAGAGTAACGAATAGGAATGATCGTCTAGATTAATATGAATGAACATCTAAATTATTGGATATGTTGTATTGACATCAGTTTTGAATAATATGATGTCTTTTCCTTTC
>NW_018247211.1:0-302 GCF_001263595.1 Phalaenopsis equestris
CAATTTTTGCCTTGGGCACCGACGGCGCCATCGACATCGCCGATGGCGGGTTTTTCCTGAGAGTCCAGGCAATCAAATACTAAAGGCTCACCGACCGTGGCCCCGATGCTGCTGATGCCGATACCGGCAGGATGGCAGTTTCTGGAGTTTGAATGGGCGGTTTTTGGTGGTTTTGGGCGGGAGTTACCCCTTTTAAACTCCCAAATTTGATTCCTAAGTTCATATTTCCTTAAAAATGAAGTGAAACTCCACCAAGTTCATCCTTATGGCGTCTAATTCCCTTGATAATCCCAGAATGCAAT
>NW_018247212.1:0-234 GCF_001263595.1 Phalaenopsis equestris
CAGGAAAGCCTAAATACATGGCAGAACAGTCATGCTCGTTATTCGTATTCTTGGAGGTAAAGCTATAGAGTTCCTTACCGCTTAGAAGGACCCCACTAGTACATCGGAAGCACGTCAACAACAGCGAGCTTCTCAAAATAGGCTCGCTAAACTTGAGTCTTCAATTGAGGTCCTCTAGTCGAGCTTTTTCACATTTTTCCGAGTTCTTCTTCCAAGCTCACAAGGACTTGTTGA
>NW_018247213.1:0-1099 GCF_001263595.1 Phalaenopsis equestris
CATGGTATCAGAGCAAGGTTTCATACTCTAGCCACTGATCTTTCTTTGAGAATTGTGGAACTCCCTTCCTGCCATCATTTGTGCGGGAAGGGAGGGGCATTCATCTCGGTATTTGAAACAACGTTTTTTTCTCTCACTGCAAGCTTTGTTTGCTGGCCGACCCTTCCTGAACCGAGAGCTTCGACTCTGCTGGCCTAAAAAAAAAAAAAAATCTATAGTCGGCATCCCCTTAGTCCAGACAGAACATGTTGCTTTCGTTGCGCACGACGTCCGCACGAGCCGAACAAATCGAGAAGAAGGGGTCGTGAGCAGGGGCTACAGCTATGGCGGCACCATCGATGTCGCCACCCGCCTCAACGTCATCCCGCCGGAGATATATCGGTGCCGTCGACCGGACAACGCCGGTGAAATCCATCGCCGATGCTTTTTTCTGCAGTATTTTTTTCCTACCAAAGCGTCAGGGGGAGCTGCGTTTCTTGCCGACCATTTCTCATGCAGTTTTTTTTTTATTATTCCCTGCCAAAGCGTCAAGGGGATCTGCGTTTCCAGCCGGTCATTTCTCCTGCAGTATTTTTTCCTTCCCTGCCAAAGCGTCCAGGGGAGCTGTTTCCAGCCGGTTATTTCTCCTGCAGTATTTTTTCTTCCCTGACCCAAGCGCCAGGGGGAGCTCCGTTTCAACCGCCCTTTCTTCTGTTGTTTTCTCTGTCAGCAAAATTTACTGGGTTGTCTCTTTCCTAACAAAACTCAAAACTCAGCCAAGTCTGAATCCAACAAATTCAGCCAAGCCTGAATCTCTCTTATACGTCGAACATACGACAGACAAAACTAAAAATTCAGCCAAGCCTGAATCTCTCTTCTACGCCGAAACATATAACAGACAAATTGAAAATTCAGCCAAGCCTGAATCTAGCAAATTTGATAATTCAAACGACCAATTTTTCTTCACTACTTAGCAAGTTTGGAACTATTAACATACATTCCAAACTTGAGGGGGAGTGTTAAGAATTATAGTAGGAAATAATTTATTCCTATAAGAAGTTATGAGGAATAAATTATTTCCTTAATATAAGGAGATATTTCCTTTCCTATTTTATATTTA
>NW_018247213.1:4466-5999 GCF_001263595.1 Phalaenopsis equestris
GAATAATTTATTGATAAGACAATATAGCAAGTGGTCACAATGTCATTATAGCAATAAGGATGTAAAGAAATAGAGATTTTTTGGCTTTTTGAGAATATATGCCCTTGATAGCATCTATGTATGTAAAGATAGAAAAAAATACAATGAGCCAGAGTGGAGTTAAAAAATAAATTCAGCAGAGATACAAATTAATAAATTTAAAAATATTCTTAATTTGTTTATCTAAAATTAAGTCTAATATTGACGATTTTAGTTTTCTTTTTAAGTTTTAATATGAAATCAATAAAAAATATGCTGAGAAAAAAATATTTATATAAATATACACGAAAATTAGCTCTTAATTATTGAAAACAATTATTTTTTCCATCTTAAATAATAATAATAGAGCATTTTAGTTGGTTTAAAACTCAAAATTTTAATCAACTTAAAATAAAATATTATGTACTCTAATTTAAACTTCAAAAATAATTTGCTTTTTTAGAAAATAAAATTAATATCAATTTATATTTTTAAATATATTTATAACATACTATAATGAGTCACTATAAATGCATACATTATCTTACATCAATAGTACGTCAATGGTGATCCTGATGAGATCTAACAGTCCAGAAGTAAATAGAAGATCGCGAGACCCACTTTTCAGAGCAAATGAAGCTATATTAGCCAAAGCTATTAAGCTCAAAGATGACTGGATCACAAGGTGGGTCGAACACAAAATAAATAAACATGAATGAGCTATTCAGATAGAAACAAGGTAAAAAAAACATATGAGCCGACTAATTCAGGAAAATTGATATGAAGGAAAATCCATGTTTTTTTTTTCTTTTCTCTTTTTAAATTTAGAGGGAGTCGTCAGTTTGTCTATCGTCGTATACTACCCTTTTCCAAATAATTTTTTTTTCTGAATCATAAGAATGATTAGAAGAAGAGAAGAACCAGAAAAGACAACCATACGACAAAGATGCTAAATAAAAAAAAATGTGGATAGCTTACGTGCAACAAACTTCGCAAGGATAGATCAAGTATGTCCGCCCAAACATGAGTGGGCGGAAACACTTTGGACACATATCCATGAAAGAATTTTAAGATAGATTATCTACAACCAAAAAATCAGGTGTAAGCCCTGTTTTGGGGTATAGAGTCTCCCAAGGAGACGTATCTCACTTGGTTAATTACATTTTGGGGAATCCCCAAGAATACTCTCGATAAAAGGGGTTTCTCTTATATTATCACAGACCTAGATAATAGCTCATCAAACAAAGGCTATTACATGTGGGAATGCCCCGATGCTTCAAAGCTCATGCGAAACCATCAAGCAGAGAGTGATTTTCTCACATTTCAAGTGGGTAGCGGCTCATCCATACACAGGGTCAATAGAATAACCAAGATCATCTTGATGAGGATATCCCAATACGTCAAAACACGTCTGAGACATAAGAGTAGAGGACAAATCATCGTATCCTAAATGAATAACAACTCATCAACATCGGGCCATCAAGATGATATCGACGAAATCAAAGGAGTGTCAAG
>NW_018247214.1:0-1025 GCF_001263595.1 Phalaenopsis equestris
TATATGATGGCGTCGGCAGCGACAGAAGACTCTGCTAGGGTTTCACTCAATGGCGATTCCGGGCGTTAAATCTTCGACTTTTCTCCTCTCTGTTGTCTCCCACGATGAAGAATTCACCTGCTCGCAACTCTCAGTCCACAACGCTCACTCGCGTAGTCTCTCCCGTAGTCGACGACGCTTACTCGCAGCTCGCTCACACGTCGTCTTCTATTCTGACTCGGCTTGCGTCGTCTTTCCTCACCCGTGCTGACGACGCATTTTTCACCCTGCCTCACACATTTTCCCCGAAGTCTGCTCACCTCTCCGTCGCGAATCGACAAGTTGCTCAAATCTGACGTGGTTAATTTGCCTGTAGAGATGGCCTCGACGCTATGTTCCTATGCCACTGCTCTTACCAGTGACTTTTTTATTCCTACTCGTTCTCCTCTTTTAGGTTCAGAGGCTGTTTTTGGTATTGGTAAGTCTTGCAATGTTCCACAATCTTTCCACGAGGCTCTTGAAGGTGGTGCGGTGGTGATCACACTTTCATTAAAAGCTTGGTAAAAAATGGTAAACCTGCTCTTTTTCTCACTAAGCTTGAAACCAGCACTTTTGTGTCTTCTTGGTATTTTGTTGTAGTGGAGAAATTCTTTTATGGTCACCCAAAACTTGAGATCATTCGGAAAGATTTTGATACTATAAAACTATTGAACAGTTGAAATATTGGCTTACTTAATGGCCAACATATACTTATTCAGTTATCTCACGTTGCAAATTCCACTCGTATTTTTTCTCGTAAAGTTATTAAGATCGACAATTGTTTTATGAAAATCCTAAAGTGGACTGTCAATTTTGATGGAAAAGCAAAGTCCCCTATCATTTCTGTTTGAATAAAGTTTCCGGAGTTAAAATTATATCTGTCAAACTTAGAAATTCTCTACTCTTTAACAACTGCTTACGGTAAACCTCTTAAGGTTGATAGTCATACGCTTGCAATCACCAGACTCTCTATGGTTTGTGTGTTAGTTGAGAGAGATATCACTCAA